>NW_015505592.1:471028-478468 GCF_001515645.1 Sinocyclocheilus grahami
GACTGTTTTTGTAACTCGTGTGTTTTTAAGGTCTGTGTGAATGAGAAATTAGTTTAGTACTTACATGCTGTGACAGCCATTTTCTGTCCGTGTGCTTCGGATGTGTGCACTCAGAAAACCGTATATCAGAAGTTTAAACTAATATGGTTTAAAACGCATGATTTCAGTGCGATAAACATGATAATCAGAACCAAAACAGATGTCTTTAGCAGGTACGAGCTGTAATGGTGCAGCTCTATTCTTGAAAAGGGGGTGGCGGAGAGCAGCAGCTCATTTGCATTTAAAGAGACAGGCCCGAAAAACTGTGTGTTTCTGCTTCCACTCAAAATAGGCATTTTCAAAATGATATAATAAGTGATCTGTGGAGTATTTTGAGCTGAAACTTCACAGACACATTCTGGGGACACCAGAGACTTATATTACATATCGTAAAAAGGGTCATAATATGTCTCCTTTAACATAAATATTCTCAGTGGTTGGGATCATTTTTTGTCAACAACTGTGGCAAATACTTCAAAATATTTTTCTTAAGTAAATTATGATTATTCATATGATTTGATCTTTCAGAGTGGAATATACTTTTTGAATAGACACTCTCTTCTCACAACAAATTACATCAATGATTTCTGAACCATTACGAAAAGGACATACAAGAATAATATCATAATACTATCAGTTACCTACAGGTAAGGCAGGATTTTAAAAAACGGAGTGCTGATAATGCCAGCTAATCTGAGGTACTTGGAACAAATATAGTCTTGACATAATCTGAGGAAATATAAAGTGACAACACTGGAGTCTCATGATTCTTTCTCACTAATACTGTTTATTTTAAACACCTTACTTTGAAAAATGAATGTGACAAAAGCAATCTGACATACACGTTTGACACGGTAATGAAAGTTTTTAAGATGTCACCTGCTAACAACATCATAACAAAGTTTGTGTAAGATTGAGAAAATATATGCTATGTAAAATAAAAAAAATAAAAAAACCTGACATGAAGTAATACATATGCATGACAAAAATATTACCAACTTGTCATGAAAAAAAGCAGAATAGGTAACTGGAATGGTTAATAAAGACAAGCAAACTACAACAGTGTGCTGGACACTGATGTTAACCAAAAAGAGCAAAGAAACTCAGGCATTCTACATAATTAAGCCTTGCATCTGTTGGGATTTTAATTTGTCGCTCTGTGTTGGAAATCTGGTGATTTGGTGTGTTTAAATCACCCCTCTTTCCTTCATTCAAATCCCTCCCCCAAATGCTAAATCTCTCATCTAAATGCTGATTGAAATAGATCATCATAGCATACTGTATGCAGAATTTAACAGGGAGTAGATGGATATGCCAGCGGCATCAGAGAAAACACCAACCAACTGCAAAAGTTTAAGCACGCATTTACTCCCCTATGCAAACACACCAAAAACTGTATGATTAATCTGCTGTGCTTTTTCAATCCTTCTGGGACAAACTAGATCGTTTCTGTCTGATTTTGCATCTGTGCAGTTCATGATCTGAGCTCAGAGAGATTGGCGGGCCGAGCGGGGGTTTTTAGACATTGCACTACCATCAGAGTCACAGAGCCTATAAACTTACCAGACTTTCCTTGAAGCCTGAGCTCTCAAGGGCATGTTTACAGTTTTATAACTGTGGAGTTCTTAATAATGAAATATGGTGCTGTTTGGAAATTTATAAGAACCCCACCAGGCTGAAATGTTTTGCTTCAACTTATGGCTTTGTACATGACAGAGGATCAACACAGTTCCCAGTTGCAAAGAACAGCAGACTGATGTACAGAAATCCAGCATTTTTCAAAAAAAAACCTGGCGCCTAAAGGGTTAATAATGAAATATGGTGCTGTTTGGAAATTTGTAAGAACCCCACCAGGCTGAAATGTTTTGCTTCAACTTATGGCTTTGTACATGACAGAGGATCAACACAGTTCCCAGTTGCAAAGAACAGCAGACTGATGTAGAGTAGAAGTAGCGTTTTTCGACGCAGCTCGAGTTCCTGAAGAGGAACTACAATCCCATGAAGCATTGTGAATGACAATCAAATTAAAAAAGATGGTGAAACATAATTAAAGTTGTTGTAAAATCAACATAAGTAAAGTTGTAAAACAATTAAAGTTGTTGATTACATCTATAGAAAGAATATATTTAAAGTTTTTTTTATGCAAAATATGCATATATAAGTATTTTGAGAGCGTAGTACAAATATTTTACAAGTATTTTGAGAGTGTAGAGAGACCATCTCGACTACAGAACGGCATCATCCTCTAGGTCATCCTCTAGCGAATCAGAGATAAGGACAGCAATAACAAGAAATAAATCCTTTAATGACAGCGTGGGCCACACAAAAGGCTAACATGAAGTAAACAGCACACACACAGTGGCATTCCATGTTAAAAAGGCATGATTTCATTTGCGGGTTTCTCTGTAAAATCCCTGACAGTTTCAGTATCGAAATACATCACTGATCTTTGACATAAGACCAAAAGTGTTGCACAACGTAACCTGCCATTAGTGAAAACAGCAGCATTTCCATTTGAATTGAATCAAAGATAAACAATATAATATCCTCTTTTTTTTGCTTTACTTGATCAAAATGATGACATTATGACACTCACTATATATAGACAAATGTGAAATACTCTACCATTCAGATTTTCTGAATACATTTAATACATATATAGAACATGGTTATTCCCTTTACTCAATCAGATTTCTTTTTCAAAAGATGATGATTAAAATCAATCTAACCATTCTGTTGTCTCAAATTCATTCTTAAAGGTGAATGCTAGGTTTGTCAATCCATCCATTTTCCATATCGCTTTATCATCTGCAGAGTCGCAGGAGCCTATCCCAGCGTCTCAGGGTGGGACACCCTGAATGGGACACCCTATGCTGCACAGGACTCACACACAGACAAAGACACACACTTTCACACATATGGGCCATTTTTAGCATCTAATACCTCTGAGTATGTTAAACACATTCATCCAAAACAATTCCTTGATACATCACCTTTTATTTACTCTGTTCCAGAGTCTATTTTTTCCCAGTGCTCAGTACAAACGTCATCATGAGGCTGATGGCTTCTCTAAAGCAAAACATGATTCATGATAATGCTTTTTTCATAGTCTGCATCATCTCCCCAAGGTGCTGAACAAATGATTAAAAAGTTGTCTGATGATGCTTTAAAAGCTTTCTTTTGAAGTGCAAAATCATTTGTCATCAATAAAGGTGGAAAATCTGAAATATAATGATGAAGTGACCTTTCAAAAAGTCGTTGTATCCACCATGCATAAGTCACAGAGAATCCATCCCTGATTTCCCTTTGTGCAGCCCTCAGTAGAGACTACAACCCTTCACGTTCCTATATGCTGATGAAAAAAACAACATATGCTGGTTAGGTATGTTTTGAAGTTTTGACTGCTGGTTTGAGCTGGTCCTAAGCTGGTCATGTGCTGGTCCTAAGCAACTAGCTCCTGCTCAGGACCAGCTTAGGACCAGCATATGACCAGTTTAAACCAGCTCATGACCAGCTAAGGACCAGCTTAACCAGCAGTCATGCTTCAAAACATACCTAACCAGCATATGCTGTTTTTTTACACAACATTCACAGCTGCTTTAGGACTTTCATGGGCTAAAGTCTTAAAATGAGGCAAAGATATATGTTTTGCTTTAGTTTTCCATATATAATATTCTTTCTGTTATTTTTGTTGTATACTCTTCGACAAAATTGATAATTCAATACACAAGTTGGCAAAAAAACAGCATCATATGATCAAATACACCAGGATATTCACTCATTCTGAAGAGTGAGTTTCAGGTATGTCTGAAAGTGAGTTTTGAATGAGAACCAGTTTGGAAGAATGATTTATTCGTAAACTGCATTCCAGAATGCACTTCATGAATTTGGATGAATGAATGTCCCGAGTAAGCAGAGTTAAAATCTAGACAACAGGGGCATGACTTTTGAATAATCAGAAATATAAGATTCAACAATTTAAAGGGGTCATATGATGCGATTTTAAGTTTTCCTTTCTCTTTGGAGTGTTACAAGCTGATTGTGCATAGATAAGATCCATGAAGTTGCAAAGACTAAAGTCTCAAAACCAAAGAGATATTCTTTATCAAAGTTAAGACTCTGCCACGCCCCCCTAATACGGCTCGTTCTAACACGCCCCCACATATCTACCTCACTATGTGGAAATATTTGCATAATGCCGCCCAAATGTTCACGCAAAGAAAGAAGGCGGGGTTTCAGTAACCACAGTTAGTGTTGAAGCAGCCATGTCAGGGAGACGCTGTGTGTTTCTAGGCAAAAGCAAAAGCACTTTATTTGGCCTTCCGAAAGTAGATGCATTTAGGAATCTTTAAGATTACTTACAACAGAACAGCAATGCATTTTATGGACGACTGTTTCGTGAACCTAGGAGAGGAGGTAATTCTGACTTTGCTATGACAATCTGGCGCTTCTGAATCAGCTACTGTTCTATTATTAGTTTAAGTATTTGCTATTGACTGTTCAAATGTGGAGTTTTGTGCATCATGTGTGTGTGTGTGTGCGCGAGTGAGAGAGAGAGAAAGAGAGCGAGAGAGAGAGAGAGAGAGTGAGACAGATCACAGAGGAGTCAGCTAGACTCTGTTCCCCTTTCAGGCTCTGTCTTTACATTTATTTTGAAAGATGAAGCTCGCTATTATGGTAAGGGGCGTTACATTTCCGACGAGTGCTTGCGGTGTTCGGCCAATCACAATGCACTGGGTCAGCTAATCAATCAGAGCAGACTGCGCTTGTCGGAAGGAGGGACTACGAAAAAACGAAGCGTTTGAGAGAGGCGGGGCATAGATGACTTACAATAATGTACAGTATTTGAAAAATAATGTGTTTTTTGAACATTAAAGCATGTCAACATATTCTGTTACACCAAATAATGATCTTTTAAAAAGCATCACATGACCCCTTTAAACTCCATATTTGTGATAATAAAGCTGAAGATAGCTATAGGGATAATATAATGAAGGTTGAAGGACTGAAAGCACGGGGAGCATCATGTGGCATATGAATGATAACAAATCTTTGCACAGGTTGCACACTGGGATTAAGTTCATGCAGTGCTTGGGGTGGAATTTTCTCATTTACTGATAATGCAGGAGTTTAGCTTATGTCATCAAGCTTATACAACTACCCTGTTTGCTAAATAATTGATCATTTTATCATGGTGCATCTGTTTCTCTATTCTAATAAGCAGTTTATTAAAAAAAACGAAGAACTAATTTTTCCCCAACAGAAGAACCCAGTAGAGCAGATGAAGGTTTCTGCATCTCTCTCTCTCTCTCTCTCTCTCTCTCCCTTTCTCACTTCCGGTGTGATTGTCGAGTGGCGAGTGAACGGAGTGGTGCGAGTGAGGGTGGCTCTCCGTGAGTGATATTTTTTCTTTCTGTTTTCTTGCTTGTGCTTTCTCTAGCGGTGGGTTCTTGGAGCTGTTGTTCCTGCTTTAGTTTTGGGCCGCGTACTGCCTGTTTATCAGGGAGGTATGTCGGCCCCAAGTGTGAATTTGAGCTCGCTTACGCAGCATCACGCTGTTAAAGTGGCATCCGCGGCGAGTGTTGAGCAATGTTGCTTGGCTATTGGAGAGGTTGTGGGGCTTGAGTCTATTTTATCAGCCTCGAGAGTAAATAACGCATCTGTAATTTTTCTTGACAGTATTGATAAAGCAAATGTTGTTGTTGAGCATGGAGTTACTGTTGGCGGCGAGTTTATTCCTGTCTTTCCCCTCTCATTACCATCTAAGAGGGTTATTTTATCGAATGTTCCCCCGTTCATGTGTGATGATATTTTAACTCAGGCCCTGTCCCATTACGGAAAACTGGTGTCGCCAATTTTAAAATCTCGATAAGTACCGAATCCCCTCTTTTGAAACATATCGTCTCCTTTAGGCGCTTTGCATACATGGTAGTTCAAGATGACACCGAGTTAGACCTGTCACTTAAGTTTCGTGTTGATGAATATGTTATCTTTGTCACAACTGCAAGAACAAAGTGTTTCGGGTTTGGAAAAGTGGGACATCTAATTAAAAATTGTCCCGATAAATTGAAAGAAGCAGAAGGTACTGGGGAAAGTGATGGCAATATCGCTCCCGGCACAGTTGAACCTGAGCTGCTGGCCTTGAGGCCGTTAGGTGAGAGCTGGGCTGAAACGGAGCCTGTCACAGGGGATGAGTCTCCTGGTAGTAGACCGAATGCTGGCGGCCTGGTTGAGATTAGCTCAACCGGGGTGGTTCACGACCTGTCAGAAATGGGACGTGAACCAGGGAGGTAACTACGCCAGAGCGCGTACACACCTCATACATCGGATGCTGTGCGCGCGCTCAAGGAAGTTGGACATAGTGTTGTATTAGAGGTAAAAAATTATATAAATACTGTTCGGTTTCTCGCACAAACCGATCGTTTCGTGTCTTAGGACATCAATGTGTCGTCACGAGCCACAGGGTTTAATTTGGATTTGTCTGTGCATGTTTTTTTTACTCTCATAGATTTTGTTACCATTGCCATGCATTATACGACTGAACAAAGTCACCTACATCTTGGATGCCCTGGGGGTAAGTAGATAAACATAAAATTTTCACTCTATTGGCTTCTGGAGGAGCCTTTGACACTTGGAGTCGGTTTGGATGTATCTGACAGTTGCAATTTACATGGACTCAGTTCTGCACTTCAAAAATCTGGAATTACAACTTTGGGAAAGATGTTAACTTTGGTTCCCCTTCAGGAACTCGAGTTGCGTAGAAATCGCTTTGGGAACACCCCTGCATGACCGCGTTCTGAAGCACGTGTCAAATCAGCCCAATGGAGTAGAGAGAAGTCACTGGCGGGTGACGTAAGCACCAGAAAGTATAAAAGCGCATCAAGCAGAGCGCAAACCAACTTCTGCTCTTCAGTAGCGCTCTGTGTATGTGTCTGTCTATTTACTGTTGTCTGTCAGCACAAGCATTTATAAAAACAATATCATGAAAAAGTCTATGACGAGCGAACAGCATTACAAACGCTGTGTTCCTCCCTGCCCACGATATCTGGCGGCGGGGGATACACATGATTTGTGTGTCGTTTGTTTGGGAGCGGAGCATGCACGGTCAGCTCTCGAGGGGGCTGATTGTCATGACTGCGAGCTGCTCTGAGACTATACTCCAGTCCAGAGCTCCCACCACTAGGAAACAGTACGCCTTGAAGTGGAAACTTTTCACTTCATGGTGTGGACAGCGACTGCAGGACCCAGTCAACTGCCAAATTGGTACATTTCTGGAGTTTCTGCAGGAGCGATTCTCCACAGGGTTATCTCCCTCCACTCTGAATGTGTACGTGGCGGCCTTAGCTGCTTACCACGCCCTTCTGGGCGGTCAATCATTGGGAAGACACCCACTTATCACTC
>NW_015505592.1:478590-481113 GCF_001515645.1 Sinocyclocheilus grahami
CTTCAGGCATTCTGTCCTCCTCCGTACCAGGAAGTAGGCCAAGAAAGGCTTAATCTGCTCTGTCCAGTTTGAGCACTGGACGCTTACGCACACAGAGCTGCACCCTGGCGTAAGGCAGATCAGCTGTTTGTTTGTTTTGGTCCGCCAAAGAAAGGATCTCCAGCGACCAAGCAGACAATGAGTAGGTGGGTATTCTCGTTCCCAAAGCGATCTCGACGCAACTCGAGTTCCTGAAGGGGAATATCTCTAGGTTATGTATGTAACCATGGTTCCCCGAGGGAACGAGACGCTGCGTCTCTTTGCCATACTCCCTGCATCCCTGCAGGTGCTACTTCATCGAAGCTGGTTTGCGCTCTGCCGGATGCGCTTTTATACTTTCTGGTGCTTATGTCACCCTGCCTGTGACGTCTCGCTACTCCATTGGGCTGATTTGACATGGGCTTCAGGACGCGGTCACGCAGGGGCGTTCCCAAAGCGATCTCGACGCAGTGTCTCATTCCCTCGGGAAACCATGGTTACATATGTAACCTAGAGACATTGGCCCAGATTTGGAGAATGCTGAGGCAACATCTCAGCACTTGAGCATCAAATCTGTTCGTATTGTTTCCATCTTTTTGTGTAAATTAAAAGCAGCACTTACAGCTGAAGAGGAACGAATGTTGGAGGACTATCATTCTGGGGAAAGTACCCCCGATGTGCAGGATTAATTTCCTTGGTTAAAGCTGCTACCTAATTTAGAGGGGTGTACAGGTTTTTTTTAAAACCTTGAAAATCTTCATGGTTTGATTTATTGTCAGCTAAAGGTAAAACTTTGTATAGTGCTTGTGTTATTGCTTTTAACAAGAAAAGTCTTGAAAACAAATTTGACCAAGGTGATCTTTTTTTGGCTTAGACAATACTGAAAACCTGAGTGGAGATCCTTGTATAAGCCGCCTTTATCTAAAAGGATAGGGGACATACAGTGGCGAATACTTCATGGTATTATTGCAGTGAACTCTTTTATTTCTATTTTAAACCCAGACGTTTGTTCTAGATGTCCTTTCTGCTCCAAAAGAGAAACAGTGTTTTATGTTTTTGTGCAGTGTTTCAGGTAGTAACCTTTATTTGTGGTTTTAAATGGGCTTTTTAATTGTTCTGATGAGTTATTTTCTGCAGAGACATTTATTTTGGGTTTTAGGTACAGACGTATCATGAGGTTCACTTCTCAACTACTGAATCTCATTTTGGGAGAAGCTAAATTTGCAATTTATATCAGTAGGAAAAATAGAATTTAGAAAAAGTCCTGTCAAAGTGTTGTTGACTGTTTTTTAACTTTAGTAAAATCAAGAGTGTTGAAGATCTATGGAAGATCTGTCAACTTTTGAAATGATTTGGTGTAGTCAAGGAGCATTGTATACTGTTTTTGAAGGAAATCTGGTGTTCTCCTTATAACTATTGTTTGTATTTGTCACTTGATTAATTGTAAAAAAAAATTAAAATAAAAATTCTCTCTCTATATATATACACACTGAACAAAATTATGAATGCAACACTTTTGTATTTGCCCCCTTTTTTCATGAGCTGAACTCAACGATCTAAGACTTTTTCTGTGTACACTAAAGGCCTATTTCTCTCAAATATTGTTCACAAATCTGTCTAAATCTGTGTTAGTGAGCACTTCTCCTTTGCAGAGATAATCCATCCACCTCACAGGTGTGGCATATCAAGATGCTGATTAGACAGCATGATTATTGCACAGGTGTGCCTTAGGCTGGCCACAATAAAAGGCCACTCTAAAATGTGCAGTTTTATCACACAGCACAATGCCACAGATGTCACAAGTTTTGAGGGAGCGTGCAATTGGCATGCTGACTGCAGGAATGTCCACCAGAGCTGTTGCCCGTGAATTGAATGTTCATTTCTCTACCATAAGCCGTCTCCAAAGGCGTTTCAGAGAATTTGGCAGTACATCCAACCGGCTTCACAACCGCAGACTACGTGTAACCTGTAGGATATCAGACCGAATCAGACAATCTAAGATTTGGTCAAAACATGGTTGAAACATGAGACGAATTCCACAGAGGCCCAAGACAACAGGATGTTCATAAATCAGATCCTGGCCCCAAGCCTGAACCAACTAGCAGCTTTGAGTAGCTCACAGCATTTAAACAAAAGAACACTTATTGACTATTCCAAGGAGATTGTCAATTTTGGAGCAAGTAATCAAGATTAAATGGTCAAAGAGATGACCACATGACCCTCACGTGATAGTAAACGCAGTCACGAGCCCTGTAAATTGACTTCCCCCACCTAAGACAGAGAACAGACTAAAATTCCTTACAGACATTTTAACCTCTCTGGTCTTCACAGAACGTATCCTTACGTCCACATAATGCCAAAGGAACTGCATTTCCATGTAAATATGCATCTAAATGACACTAAAAGGACTGGTGAGCAACTAATAATTGCTATACATAACTCCATATTATGTATGTAACCCACACGTTTAACCATCATGTCTTAATCATTTATTGTGTATGTATT
>NW_015505592.1:483473-510851 GCF_001515645.1 Sinocyclocheilus grahami
TCTTGTGGGTGAGCGGTTTGCTGATGTCAGTGTTGTGGATCGAGTGGCCCATGGTGGCGGTGGGGTTATGTTATGGGCAGGCGTATGTTATGGACAACGAACACAGGTGCATTTTATTGATGGCATTTTGAATGCACAGAGATACTGTGATGAGATCCTGAGGCCCATTGTTGTGCCATTCATCCACGACCATCACCTCATGTTGCAGCATGATAATGCACGGCCCCATGTTGCAAGGATCTGTACACAATTCCTGGAAGCTGAAAACATCCCAGTTCTTGCATGGCCAGCATACTCACCGGACATGTCACCCATTGAGCATGTTTGGGATGCTCTGGATCGGCGTATACGACAGCGTGTTCCAGTTCCTATGCGAAGGAGATGTGTTGCACTGGGTGAGGCAAATGGTGGTCACACCAGATACTGACTGGTTTTCGGACCCCCCCGGACCCCCCAATACAGTAAAACTGCACATTTTAGAGTGGCCTTTTTTTGTGGCCAGCCTAAGGCACACCTGTGCAATAATCATGCTGTCTAATCAGCATCTTGATATGCCACACCTGTGAGGTGGATGGATTATCTCTGCAAAGAAGTGCTCACTAATACAGATTTAGACAGATTTGTGAACAATATTTGAGAGAAATAGGCCTTTTGTGTACATAGAAAAAGTCTTAGATCTTTGAGTTCAGCTCATGAAAAATGGGGGCAAATACAAAAGTGTTGTACATATATATAAGTATATACTGTATGTATATATTTTACTTTATAATTATGTTATCTGAATCCAATCCAAAGAACATCCTAAATTAGTTAATATATAGGCTGACATATTTGTATATGTAATCCAAATTTAGATATCAGATTTTCCTATTTAATGTTGTAGTCTCAAACTATTCTAGATTATTGTTTCAACCATTCTTGATTCTTCTTTCTTGTCTGATGGTTACTATTGTCATTTTGCATTATTGACACTATTTTCCTAATTAATGCTGTTCAGTTGCTTTGTCACAATCTGTATTGTTACAGATTGACTTGACTTGACTTGACATAGATGCTAGTATGATCAAAAGCAGGGTAAATAAATACTATTTAAAGTTAAAAATAAAGTTAATAAATACCATTTAAAATTCCACATGCTTATGTGACAATGGTGGTCAGGACCTTATTTTATCTAAACAAAATGTAAGAATCCTAACAATACTCAGAAAAAACAGTAACCCATTGAACTCAGTGTTAAAACCTACAAAGAACAAAATCCAACATGCCACACAAGAAGGTTATATATATAAACATGGTGTAATTAACAAACAAGAAACACCTGGCTACAATCAAGAGTAGGAAAAGAGACAATCAATGAAGAGAGACAAAATATAAGATCCCTTAATCCTACCCCATACCTAAACTTAACTACTACCTTACTATCTATTAATAGAAGCAAATTAGGAGTTTATTGAGGCGAAAGTCATAGTTAATAGTTAGTTGATAGTGAGAATTGGTCCCCAAACTAAAGTGTGACTGTAAAAATACCCCTGAAAGTCATTTTGTAGGGTCAAATACTGTCATTTTAAAAATGTTTTAATTACATTCATTCAATAATCAGTTCACTAGGTTTTAGAACAGGGCACATTTGAAATTCATATTGCTTGCTGCAGAAGAGGCTAGAGAGAAAAAGAGAAAAGCCTTCCGGATTAAGGTATAAATCATGTTTATGACTCTCTTAAAATACTCAATAGGTTCAGATGATCCTGACTATTTCAAATATTACAGCACTTCCACAGTCAGTGCACTCTGAAAAGGCCTATTCTACTGTACTGAATAGTGCTTTGTGATGCAAAATAATATATAATCTATCATTTACAAACAGAGCATGAAATAGATTTGTGTGCCAACTCTACACAAAGTCATCCAAGCTGACATCTTTTGTCATCAAACACGTATTTTGCAAACTAACACCTTTTACTTACTCAGGGTGCCAGTCTCTGAGCTCATTTAACTTGTAGCCCAATATTACATTCACACCAATCAATGGCTCGCCCACATAATGGTACATGTCACATACTCTCAGACCTTTCAGTCCACTAACAACCTGTTTGTCAATGTGCCAAGCTTGCATTTATGGCATTGAATTAGTAAGGCTCCGGCCAAGAGCAGTTAAGCTCTTGTTATGGTGAAACTGGCAGGCAAAAGCAACACTGTTGTTCAGACATTTGCTAGTGTGTACAGTTAGCAAAACCCTCTATACACTGTCAGCAAAGAGATACAATTCCCACAGTGGTGCTCTCGGTTTGCTCTAACCCTAATTGTCAAGTTTAAGTTCCATGTACAACTATATTGAAGGTAAAACTGTCTCATCTTGAGCACTCTGTGTACAGCTGCGTTTTTAAATTTCAAGCACTGTCAGTCACGTACATCACAATTTCAATAATTTATTTGTTGCAAAGTCCCACCCATTTGAGAACTCACCAATCAGCTGTCATCGGTCACATTAGATGACATGCATTGACTGAAAGCCCAATGTTTAATGAACATTTCGATTTTTTTTAGTGCTAATGCTGCTCTCGACTGTTAATCATGGCATCTTGGTAAGACCCAAAATTTAGCGCTTAGAGCTTCTTCTCTAATGAATGTCGATCTTTGCTTCATTAAATCAATGACACAGGAAGCACAGCTTCAATATGTAATCTTAACATTGATTTCCTAAAAATAAATAAACATTGTGGTTTTGTGGTAATATCAATGATATCATGATATTTGGTGGTGTATGTTTGAGCATACCAACCAAACTGACACAGCAATGTTAACTTGAGATATAAACTCAGAATTGCATGAAAA
The DNA here is from genome assembly GCF_001515645.1 of Sinocyclocheilus grahami. NCBI lineage: Eukaryota > Metazoa > Chordata > Actinopteri > Cypriniformes > Cyprinidae > Sinocyclocheilus > Sinocyclocheilus grahami. The sequence continues at coordinate 486,306 of NW_015505592.1, forward strand.
TGTGTAATTGTGAGATAAAAAGTTACATTTGCCTTTTGATTTTTTTTTTATTCTGTGGTGGAAAAAAAAAGTTTGAATTGGGAAACATAAGCTCACAATTCTGAGAAAAATGTGTGTTCATTACTGTGTGTGTGGCCTTGGATGGGTTAAATGCAGAGCACAAATTCTGAATATGGGTCACCATACTCGGCCACAAGTCACTTTACTTTTCACTTCACTTCACTTAAACTGCAAAGGTAAAACATAAAATAAAAATTGTGACAGATATGAAGGGGGAGAAGAATTTACAGGTGTGGCTTTTAAGAATGCTGTTTTTTTCCCCGGCATGCCGCAATTCGTCCCGCGGAATGCCGCTGAATCCCATCTGCACGTTTTAAGAATTTAAATAAATGTGTTGTGCTTCACAGAATATCAACCGTGTGGAGCATGGAACCAAATACATCTACATCAACATGTATTGGTGCACAGGCCAGACCAAAATTGCTTATAAACACTTTGCAATTATTCGTCTTCGACCTAGGGTTGTGACGGTGAGGAAATTTTCCCACCGGTTAATCGACGTGTGAACAACACCGGTGAATTTAAACTTTTAAATAGCTTGTAAAAGGGACATGCGCGTTTTACTTTCACTTTCAAATAGCTGCAATTCTGAGTAAAGCAATTGTTCATTTTTAGTTCGTTTGAATTTTCCCTCTTTTCCTTGCTTTCCTTCGCTTTTAAATAGCTTAAAAGCGCTGAGCGCATTTTACTTTCACTTTAGAATTAGCGGCAGTTAGGCGTCAATTGCTTGAATGCAACAACAAAATACAACGTCAAACTCACTTTAGCCTATATATAAAACATATAACTTTTATTAACAAAACAAATAAAAATACACCATGCTATAGGGCAGGCTATGCCTAATATAAAATAACAAATAACTTACATAAAGTTTAAATGTACAAAACTGGAAACAAGTAAACATGTATAATATATAACCAAATAAATAAGAAGCGTAGAACGTTTATTAGCAAAACGAGTAAAAGAACTTGGAGGCACGGCATACACCTTGATGTCAAATAAAATAAATAAATGACACAAACTTTAAATAAAGTAAAAATCAGCAAACAATGTGGAACCAATTAAATAAGAACACATTTTTTTTTTAAATGGCTTAACACCGGTATCACCGTCAGCACCGTCTATCGCGGCAAGCCTACTTCGACCTATTGTTAAATATGCTTATAGATTATTACAGTGCGTTACATTTTAAAAATAGAATTAACATTAACAATGAACAGTGTCTGATAAATTATTAACTGCATGTAATTATTAACTGATTGTGAGAAAACATCCACAATAAAATATAAATAAAATATTATTAGACAAATATTTGATATGGTAATATGGATATTGATAAATCTATGCACTCATCTATGTATCATTATTTGATGCTTTGTAAACAATTTATTGTGCTAGCGCTGCATTCGAGAGATCATGTTTACAGTAGGCTACACAACTATTCATTAATTGTGAATATTTAACTTTATTCAACTGTGAAAGTTATTTGAAAAATGAATGCGTCTACCAGCTCATTATTTATTATTTGTTTTGTTGTTCAAATTTAAAGATGCCTGCTCGTGCATGCAAAAAGAAACAGTAAAGTGCAACAGAGAATTAAGTGTATAATAAGTTAGCCTAAAAATACAAGTATCCAATGCTGAAGCAAACATCAATCATGTATTTTACAATATTTTACAACAGACTTTTCATGATGAACTTTGGTAAATGCGCTTTAAATTTTTCATAATAATGAGATGGTTATTACACCATTATTGGTTAATTTTTTGTAAGGTGACCAGATTATTATTATTATTTTTTTTTAACTGCCATTTGTAACAAATTTCAGTATGTATAATGCCTATAATGATTGCAGCCTGTTCATTATTAAAATAAAATAGTCAACCAAACATAATACATTACACTGCTCAATTTGAATAGTTTGTAAATAATCTGTGCTGTTTAGCATGACCACCACCTCATCGTGCTGTTATTATTAGGCTATAGCCTATATCATTACATATTTTTAACCATGCAGCAAACATTTTAAAATATTTTGAAAAAAAAATTGCTACTTTAATTTATTTAAACCAATTTCCTTTTTCCTTTGGGCCAACATTTGGACAAAATCTTGTTATAATATGATTGTAGCGTTACAATCATATTATAATGTATTACATATTACAATACGTTACGTCCTACGAGTGTCAAGGGGTCTGTTTTACCAGAACGTAACATATTTAGCGTTTGAAGAGCATTTGTCCAGGCCCTGCTACAGCAACAAGATCTCATTTTAACAGATTTATTTAATTCTAGCAAAGCATAGCCATAACTTAGGAGGGAAACAAAGGCTTCAGAAGGGGGCAATGCCAAAATAACAAACAAAAGTTCAGTCTAACTTGGGAGTTAAAATCTTACTAAGCCTCTCAAAGAAAAGGAACGCAACAGCATGTACGCTCGCTCCCTGTCTAGCTACAAACCAGGAGAAAACAGGGGATTACAAAATAAAATGGCGCCCACCTCCCTAAAGTTCCCAAACAATAATTGAAACAGAACAATCAGATGAATAACTGCTTCAAAAGGTAAAACAAAGAAATAAGGTACTTTGTCACAACAAAACAACAGAACTCTTAGCTTAAATGTTTGGCAGGACTAAAGCATTCAATACAAAACAAGCAGCTAAAGCAACATCATTTTAAACCAAAGGGTTAAAATGTTAACAACCATACAGATCCCCAAAGAATGCACCACCACTTCAACGACTGGACTGGACAGGCCACAGATCATGCTCTGGAGATGCTTTTATGCTGCTTCCCTCCTGGTTGGTAAGCAGGTGCAGCTGGGGGGAGCAATCAGGCTACCTGCCAGAGTGTAGAGTAGGAGGAGCCAGAGGAGAGCAGGAGACACATAACAACAGAAGAAAACACACAGTACTATGAAGCCATTACAAAAATATCTGTCTTTGGACGTAACACCCCCACCCATAAGTTACAAACTTTACCCCTAAAGAAATGTTTGTGAAATCATGAATTAGGTTCGCAACAACATTTTCATATCTGCTATTCACATCCTACTTATCCATACTATACACTCTAGAAAGTGCATCGGCTACAACATTTTCCACACCTTTTCGATGTTGAATGTCAAGATTGTACTCGTGAATGATTAGAGACCAGCGCATCAGACGTTGATTTGAGTTACACATTCTCCCAAGGAACACTATGGGGTTGTGATCAGTGTAAACCACCACCAGATTACAACTACCTCCCAAGTAAATTTCTAAGTGTTGAAATGCTAAGAGTAAGGCTAAAGCCTCTTTTTCAATAGTACTGTACTTCTGTTGACATTTGGTAAACTTTTTGGAGAAGTAACTCACAGGATGCGCTACGCCAGCAGAGTCTTCTTGTACTTCTGCAGTACTGTAGTGATTCTTTCATTCTGTTCGTGACACAAGCCTTCATTATATTCACATGATACACTCATTTTTTTCTCCTACAATCTGGAGTTGAGATTACATAATCAGTGTCAGTAAGCCTTTTCTCAACACCATAAGGACCAGTAAATTTAGCCTGCAATGCTGACCCTGGAACAGGAAGCAAGACCAAAACCAAATCGCCAGGTTGGAAGCTACATTTTACATATGTCTTGTCATAACGCAATTTCATCTTGGATTGCGCAGTTACCAGATGAGATTTTGGTACATCACAAGCCTTATGGAGACGTTCACGGAAAGCACATACATCATCCAAGACATTACTAGACACCGGAACTTTTGACAATAACTGCTCACTTAGCAGTTTCAAGGGCCCACGGACAGTGATTCCTGCACAGTCTCTCTAACTGCAAACATTAATAGTGGCAAACCCTCAACCCAGTCTCTACCAGTACTCAAACAATATGCACATAGTATCGACTATATAGTATCGGGTTTGGTGAAAGCATTCCACCCTGGGACTCTAAATGGTATGTGCTGGATAGTTGATGATCAACTCCAAACTTTTTTATTAACACTTGAGCGAACACTTTGGAAGTGAAATTAGAACCTTGATCGGTTTGGATAACTTTGGGCAAGCCAAATGTTGAGCAGAACTTAACTATCTCCTTCACTACCGCCTGGGCTTTAAGAGTACGGAGCGGAACAGCCTCCGGGAACCGAGTTGCAGCACACATCAGAGTCAAAACATATTGGTGTGCTGATTTCGAATTTGGTAGCGGCCCAACACAATCCAAAATCAGACGTTCAAATAGCTCTCCCACCACTGGAATTGGATGGAGGGGAGCAGAAGGTATGGTTTGATTCGGCTTGCACGCGAGTTGGCAAAAATGGCAACTCTTGCAGAATTTAGAAACACTAGACTTCAATCCAGGCCAAAAGAAGTATCGGGAAATGCGCTTGTAAATTTTGTTAACCCCAAGATGGCCGGAGAGAGGATGCTCATGGGCAAGCTGCAATACCTGAGAATGATAATCAGAGGCCAAAACGATTTGATAGACAGCTAAAGCATCATCAACATCATGTGGCTTCCAACGACGCATTAGGACATCATCTTCCCAAATAAAAGCTATTCCTGGCACTGCTCGAATCACCTAACTGAACAGCAGCTTCAACACAGGGTGCTAGAGATTAGTCAGACCTTTGAGCATCAATTAAGTGTTCTCTGTCAATTTTCAGAGCTGCTGCTTTTAGGTCTGAGTTCGCAGAATCATTAGGAGCTAACTGAGGTTTAATAACAAGAGCACACTACAAATAATCTTTTGCTGAATTCAGGAATGAGTCAACAAGATTCACAGTCTCTTCCCACTTCCGTGTTTGTGCACGGGTTACTGCGCAAGCAGGAAATACAGAAGGGAAACAAGCAGCGATGTCAGAGTCAGAAGATAAATCTGGCATATCTACCACAACTGGAGAGGGAAAAACCTTACCACCTGCCAAGTCATTCCACATGATGAGTCTTACACCATCAACAGGCAGCTCAGTTCGCACCCCAAGAGGAACCATACCTGTAACCAGATCAGACTTAAGATGAATCACATGCACTGGCACCCTCACACATCCTAACTCAATTCCACGGACCAAAACATCAGTAACAGAGTACGTTTTGGCCGAGAAAGGCAAGGCATCTGCTAAAATAAATGACTGTGTTGCTACTGTGTACCTCAGAATTTAGATAGACTTAACCTGAGAGTCACCACAAAGGGAAACAGGACCAGTAAAGAGAAAGGGTTCATACCCAGTACTCTTAGCTGGCACGGGACAGTTTTTAGGGATTGAGACAGCCTGAGCAAAAGCTACACTTTTAGATTTTCCAGCAGTATTTTTCTGTTTCCACGCCTTACAATCAGAAATGATGTGGCCTGGATCCAGACAGTAGAAACAAACACGTTTGTTACTGCCGTGTTTTGCATCAGCCTTATGACCCTTCTCTACTATTTCCCTTGGAACACTGAACGTTTCCTTCTCTGCTTGCTCAGTATTTTAAAATTTTAATACTGTCTTATGGGTGAGCACAAACTCGTCTGCTATCACAGCAGCTTCAGAGAGTGTGTTTACCTTTTGTTCATTCAAATGAACAACTACAGGTTCAGGAGCACAATTTTTAAACTCTTCCAATAAGATAAGCTCCTGCAACTGCTCTAAACTTGTGACCTTGTTAGAGAGGCACCACTTCTCAAAGAGTTATTTTTTTCTCTCGCGCAAACTCTACATATGTTTGTTTAGCTGTTTTCATTAAGTTTTGAAAGCGCTGACAGTGGGCTTCAGAAACCAATTCATACACTCTCAATACTGCCGCTTTGACAACCTCATAATCAAGAGACTGCTCAATCGGAAGTGAAGAACAGACCTCCTGTGCCTCACCTACAAAATTACACTGTAAGAGGAGTCCCCACATATCCTTCGTTCAACCCAATTTAGCAGCAATGCGCTCAAAAGCAGTGAAGTAACAATCTACCTCAGCTTCTCTAAAAGGCGGTACTAATTTTACGTACTTCCCAACATCAAAGTTCGGCTGGGTATTGCTTACCGGGTCATAGTTAACTGTGCTGGATTGTGACTGTACACCCCCAAACGTTGGTGAGGAGGGAGCTCTCAAGCATGGGAGTGGAACAGGAGGCTTCCTGCGCAAAGCTTCAGCTTCTAATTCAAGCGTTTTAAGCTTAATATCCCAATCCGCCTCGATCCTCGAAAATATGGAGTTGTACTACTTTAATGTAATTTTCTTGTCTTTTTAGCTCCAAGTCAAGCTCTTTTAACTTGATTGCTTTCACTGGATCTAGTTGAGACTCAATTGGAAGGGGCAAAACATAAGATTCTCCTACTGCTAAATTCCTCTCTGACACCTCCAGCGGTGTTTCAGCAGGTAGAATACATGTAACCACTAACTCCTTATACAGCTCATTTTTAATCACTTGCTTGGTGGCATCTCTAGACACAGTAACATGAAAGAAGTCAGCAATTAACAACAAATCTTTTTTCCTCCACTGATTAAAAATTCCGGTAGTTGGTGCAAGTGTAAACACCAATAGATCAAATTCCATTTTGCTGCATGCACTCTGCCCTCACCCCAAAAAAAAATAAATAAATGAAAGCAGCCAAAACTTAATACTTATACTACCAATGCATTCATGTCATAATATTGTGCTACAATTATATTTTGTCTTTTTTACAAATGGGCGTTTTACGGGAGAAAACATTTTAATAATTAATTTAAAATGCCGTAATAGGCAAGTTCAGCAACAAATACATTTGTAGAGGACAAATTTTTAACCCTACATACAATTAAATTCACAAAGGACGAGCCTCCAAAACTTGAAGGCAAATGGCAAAATCTCAAAATTATTTTTACAGTGTACATTAACTTAATACTAATACTTATACTTAAAACTGTGATTCTCATGTTTGAGCTCCATTGCTTGCTGTCAATACGCGCCTGAGAGACGTTAACACATCCGTTAGCTTCAGTACAAGCTATAACTTAGAATGAAACATGACTGCCCCCTACTGGTAATGCACTTCATGTGCCAGAGAACTTCACAATGGGCCACGTCTTGCCGCGGCAGGTCATGGGATCCCTTTCCCTGTGGTGCGCATTTTTAAAGGCCACATCTGTATATTGTATGTGCATCAGGTTTTGCACCGTAGCTGATGCCAGCCCAGACTGCAGCTCCACCAGGTGGTAGTATACCTCAATGGACAATGTATAGTAACCCTAAACCTAAAATTCCCGACTTCACAAGTGACAGTGAAAGAGAATTTGTTAATATGAAGCTGGCATTGGACAATTTGCTTGAACCTTACCCAGAGCTAATGGAGAAGTATAAAAACCCACAACTTTTGGGTTACGAGTTCAACTCTCTAACCATTAGGCCAAGACTTCCCTGAGGAGTACAGAGAGGAAACTTCAAAGAGACCTAGAGAAAATTGCTGTCTACTCTGGTCAGATTAATAAACTCATTAAGGCAGGCTATGTTACTAAGCTTCAACCCTGAAGAAGTCACCAAGTCAGAGGAGTCCTCGTACATTCCCCACCACTTGGTGTGTCAAAACGATAAACCAAGACCAAAAGATTGGTCTTCAATTGCTAGTTCACGTAACAAGGTCTGTCTCTGAATGATCTTCTGCTTCTGCCAGGGCCTGCACTTGGCCCATCATTGTTGGGCATTCTCTTGAGATTCCGTCAACACCACATGGCTGTAAGTTTGGATATCCGTGTAATGTTCCATCAGATTTTTATGTGGACAATTATCTGGTGAGCTTTCCCACCACATCTGAGGCCAAGCTAACAGATGATCAACTGAGCAGTCTGCTGGGAATAGGTGGTTTTGACCTCAGACAAAGTGCTAGCAACCAGCCATCAGTGATATCACATCTACCCACAGAAGCAAGGTCCTTAGCTGCAGAACAATGGCTTGAACAGAACAGGACTGATCCTATGGAATCAACTTTGGGTCTCAGGTGGAATTGTGCTGCTGATACACTGGGATACCACTATTGTCCCATCGAACATGCCACACTAGCAATGAGAACAGCCTATCAACTCCTAGCAACGCAGTATGATCCACTGGGCTTCATTGTGCCTTTCACCATTCAAGCAAAAGTGCTCATTCAGCAACAATGGTCCAAAAGAAGAGATTAAGATGACCCAAACTTGCTTCAAGATCTTCACGCGGATGGCAGACCTGCTGCCAGAATGGCTCAGACTTCTCTGTCCACCGTTTTACTCTACTGGAGTGGACTGTTTCGGCTCTCATCATGTCAAAATAGGCAGAAGGATTGAAAAAACGTTGGGGTGTCATTTTCAAATGCCTTACCACAAGAGCTGTTCATATAGAGCTTCTCAACTCCATGGACGTGGATGCCTTCTTGCTTACTCTTCAGAGATTCATAGCCAGACTTGGCAGACAAAAAGAGATCAGGTCAGATTGTGGCACAAACTTTCATGGTGCTGACTGAGAACTGCTTTTTTCAACCTGATTGAACTGATTCCAAATCTGATAGTTTACACTTTATCAACTGTTCGTCCAGCGAGACATTACCATCAGTATATCTTAACCATTTGTATATTTGTATTGTCCCTTGGCCTCAGGTTAATACATGCTAGGGATAATTTATAAGCTTCGAGCTAGGTAGCAAGATCTGGGCAAAGTTTTAACTTTAAATTACACAACACAAGACACTACTTCTTTATAAGGAAACACATTTATTGAGCTACTCTAAGGACAGATTAACTAAACTACTAAAAGCACACAAACACATACGCACACACACACATGCAGTTCAAAGGATGAGGATGGATGCAAAGAATGGAGTTTGCATGAAGTCCCAAAAGTCTAGTAAGTTATTCGTTCTTAGATCGCACCAAGAAAATCACCAAAAGCAGAGATTGGCTTATATTTATTGCTTAGGATCAATTCAGCACCAGTTTTCCAGCCAGTAAGGAGACTTTGTTTTACTTGTGTTTGAGCTGAGCAGGGTTTTCCTTTTCCGCTTCAGGGAACCACAGTGCCTCTTATTGGCTGCTGATCTGTCGTTCGGATGACGTCTTTCAAGAAAAGCCCTCGTGGTGAATGGGCGTTGCGTGGTTACGGAGGAGCCTCGAAGTTCGTCTGAGAGAGTCTGAGGTCGCAAGACATTGAAGATTTCTGCAGAGTCACGAAGTTTCAACGAAGTGTTTGGAGTTCTGGATGACTCAATCGCTTGATGGTGCAGCGTGTGAGTGCTAGCTGGAGCACGATTAACACAAAGGCGAAAGAGCACTGATCTGTTCGGCCATTGGGTTTTTGATTGAGCCACATAAGTCCGTCCCACGTCACAATCTTCCAATCAGCTTGTTGCAAGGCGGGGCCACGCCCTGCACGGTTCCTCTTTGTGCATAAATTAACATGATGCTTCAATTTATCATGTGGGGAACATCCTTGCCAGAATTTTGTTAATACTTCTATAAAGTTTCTTAATGCGAGTATTGTACATACTTCCCACTTTTCATTCATACCAAAGTCTTGCACATAAAATAAGCTTTCATTCAAGCTCAAATATTGGGTATCTGGCATACATGTTAATAATCTTATCTACTAAAAAATGGTTATCAAGCATTGATTAAACTTCATAGGTTACAATAAACACGAAAAGAAGAGGGCACATTTTCCTTTGGTCTGTAGGAAGGAGGGAAGGAGTTTCTGAAGGTCTTATGGTGAAGGTCTGCTGAGCTTCCCGCTCAAACGTGTCATTGTAAATCTGTCTCCAGATTCTATTGATTCGATTATCAATTTATGCTGAAGCTAGTCACAAGATAACAATGCACATCTGGTCTTTGCATGGTCGCAAACAGAGGTTGACTATCACTGTTCTTTAGATCCGTTGTTTCAGCAGGCCTGGAGCTTGTTTGCTAAATCACTCCCTTCCTGTCGTACATGGGTGTGAGCGAAGCTTGGTCAGCAGAGGACAATCAACCATTCGTGCTGACATGGTTCTAAAACAAAAGGGGTTTTCTTCTTCTTTTGATTGGATTAAGCCTTATCACTGCTTCCAACGTCTCTTGAGAAGATAAGCAGAGTGGGACAGGAACTGCTCGAGACAATTTGGTGCCTTGGTTAACCATTGATCAGTTTTACGTCATCATTCATCAGATGGCTGAGTAAGATAACTTTTGGTTCCCCTTCAGGAACTCGAGCTGCGTCGGAAACGCTATGGGAACACCCCCAGCGTGACCACGCTCTGAATCACATGTGTAATCAGTCCAATGGAAGGGCGAGACGTCATAGGCAGGTGACGTAGCGACAAGGAAGCTATAAAAGCACGTGAGGTGGAACTGGCTTCAGCTTTCTGTCATTCAGCGAAGCGCTCTGTGTTGTGTCAGTCGCATTTTATGTTAAGGTAAAACAAAGCATCTGGTTATCCGCTTATTCATCCCCGCCTCTGATTATTACGGCAATGTGGTGGGGCTGTGTGAACGAGGTTATAAATCGATGACCCGGGTAGAACAGATTCTCGCGAGCTATCTGTCTCCCGATGCAGCATCATCTTTAAAGGCTTCGGTCTTGCCCTCCAAGCCGCTGCAAACCACTTCAGCGCTGATTGGCAAGGGGTACATGGAAGCAGGTCAGGCTGGTATCTGGCATACACGTTAATAACCTGCTCACAATGACTGTGTTGCAGGCATATCAAGCCGATCTACTAAAAGAGCTAGATGAAGGCGAGGAAGTAAAAGCAGATGATATTTCAGAACTGAGGAGAACCGTTGATTTATCTCCCCGCGCCACCAAGGAGACCGCCCATGCCATTGGTCGGTCCATGGCAGCTCTGGTGGCAGCGGAGAGACATTTATGGTTGCCCCTGTCTGATATGAAGGAGAAAGACAGGGTCTTCCTCATGGACGCCCCGCTTGCACCTTCTGGTCTGTACGGTGACGCCGTCAATTCCGTCGTCGACAGATACCAGGAGGCTCGTAAACAGGCCGTGGAGTTCCAGCAGTTTCTCCATCGCCGTTCTCTAGCTCTGGGGGCTTCTGGGCGGTAGCAACCCTGGCCGTGTACCAGGTCCTCATACAGGGAGGTTCAAAAGTTGAGCGTCGCCTCTCGCACTCCCCCGCAACGGGACCGAGGTCGGCGGTGCTCCAAGTCGGGGGCTTCCAAGGCGAGGGCTGATCTGAGGGTCGTGCTTCAGTTGAGGAAGCCCTTGACAAAGAGGGCCTGACAATCATGACTCAGAGGGCAGCCCCTACTGGGGAAGAGCGGGATGCACCGCATTACACTGTGTCCGTCTCTCCTCAGAGCCCTCAGGAGATCAGTCTGCTAACCCTGCCAGAGATCCAGGGCACAGCAGTCTCCAGCGAGCACACATCTCAGTGTCTTCCGCCTGGAAACGTAGCGGAGCTGAGATGCTCGCCACCCCTTCGGGGGTCTCTAGAGCAGTTCGTTCGTTCGTCTCCTGCCATTCCTCTGCCTCAGGGCACCAAGATAGCAGCTCCAAGTACATCAGAGACCAGTCTCGAGAGGCTGGTTCCCTAAGTAGACTATTTAGCAGTGTGGAAACTACTGCCAAATGTGTCTCGTTGAGTCCTGCAGACTGTAGAAAAAGGCTATCGCATTCAGTTTGGCACTCCGCCGCTGCCATTCAATGGGGTATTTCCCACATTGGTGGGTCCCGAGCAGGCTCTGATATTAGAACAGGAAGTAAACACCCTCTTGAGAAAGGAGGCCATCGAGGTGGTCCCTCCTCACGACAGAGAGTTTGGGTTATACAGCTGGAACTTCATCGTTCCAAAGAAGGATGGAGGGTTGCGTCCCATTTTAGATCTGCGTCAGTTAAACCGTTCAGTCATGCGACTGAAGTTCAAGATGCTCACTGTCAAGCAGGTCATGTCTCAGATCAGGTCCGAGGACTGGTTTGTCACGATAGATCTAAAATTTAAATTCTTATTTCCATGTCTCCATCCTTCCCACTAACAGGAAGTTCCTGAGGTTTGCTTTCAGGGGCGAAGCTTACCAATATCGAGTTCTTCCTTTCGGCCTAGCACTCTCACCCCACACTTTCACGAAGTGTGTGGATGCTGCTCTAGCTCCACTGCGACTCCAGGGCATCCGCATACTAAATTATATCGACGATTGGTTGATTTTGGCTCAATCAGAGCAGACGGGGGTTCGACATCGAGATGTCGTTCTCACCCATATGAAAAAGTTGGGGTTGAGAGTAAACACCAAGAAAAGTATGCTTTCTTCATTACAGAGGACCACTTATCTGGGCGTGGTGTGGGATTTGACCACGATGCAGGCACGATTGTCCCCTGCTCGGATCGAGTCGATCCTTACTGCAGTTGCGAGAGTCAGAGAAGGCCAGTCACTCACTGTCAAGCAATTTCAGAAACTATTGGGTTTGATGGCAGCTGCATCCAACGTGATACCTTTTGGCCTGCTGTACATGATACCCCTACAGTGGTGACTCAAGACCAAAGGGTGCCTTGGACATGTGGAGGAAACCTTGGTTCTTGTCTTAGGGCCGGGTGCTGGGAGCTCCTTGTTGTCACGGACAGATGCGTCCCTCACCGGCTGGGGTGCGGTCATGAGTGGTCACCCAGCCCGCGGTCTGTGGAGCGATCGCCATCTCACCAGGCACATCAACTGCCTGGAGATGCTGGCCGTATTTCGAGCTTTGAAGCACTTCCTCCCGGACCTAAGAGATCAACATAGCGGTGGTCTCTTATATCAAACACCAGGGAGGTCTGCATTCGCGCCCCTTTTACAAGCTGGCACATCAGATCCTTGTGTGGTCCCAGGGCAAAATCCTTTAATTGAGAGCAGTACATTAACAGGTGGACCTGTTTGCGACTCAAGAGACATTGCACTGTCCCCTCTGGTTCTCTCTGACTCATCCAGCTCCACTGGGGCTGGATGCCATGGTACAGACGTGGCCGAGGCTTCATCTGTACGCCTTTCCCCGATCGCAGGAGTTCTGGAGAGAGTGCGCCGGGACGGGATCCGTCTGCTGCTAGTAGCCCCGTTCTGGCCAGGCCAAGTATGGTTCTCGGACCTCATTTCCCTTCTCGACGGCTCTCCATGGGAGATTCCCGTCAGGAGGGATCTCCTCTCACAGGCGAAGGGTACGATTCTCCACCCCCGTCTGGAGCTGTTGAAGTTACGAGTGTGGCCTCTGAGGGGGAACAACTCGTAGCTTCCGTTCTCTCAACCGAGGTTGTTGAGACCATCCTCCAATCCAGAGCTCCCTCTATGAGGAAACTGTATGCCTTGAAGTGGAAACTTTTCGCTTCTTGGTGCGGAGATTGCCAGCTGGACCCAGTTAACTGCCCGTTTGGTACAGTACTGGAGTTCCTGCAGGCCCGTCTCTCTGCAGGGTTGACCCACTCCACCCTGAAGGTCTACAGGGTGGCCATTGACCCTTTCGGTGGCCAGTCAGTGGGAAGACATCCCCCTAGTTACATGTTTCCTCCGCGGTGCGCTGAGGCTGAGGTCCCCAGTACGATCTCGCATCCCCACGTGGGACCTGGCTGTGGTGCTAGAAGCTCTTTGTAAGTCTCCATTCGAGCCTATTGAAGAAATTTCTGATCACTATCTGACAATTAAGACTGCCCTTCTTCGGGCTATTACTTCTCTATAAAGAGTTGGGGATCTTCAGGCCCTCTCAGTGGCCCCTTCTTATCTGGACTTTGCGCCCGGCGTGGCCAAAGTGTTTATCTACCCTTGTGCAGGGTATGTCCCTAAGGTTCCCTCTGTTACACCACAGCCTATCTTGCTACAGGCCTTTTGTCCTCCTCCCTTCAGGGAGCCTGACCAGCAGAAGCTTAACTGCATGTGTCCAGTGTGAGCACTGGACACATACATCCACAGAGCTGCCCTGTGGAGAAGGGCGGACCAACTGCTTGTATGCTGTGGTACCCCTAATAGGGGTCTCCCTGCTACGAAGCAGACCCTCAGTCGGTGGATAGTTGATGCCATTACTATTGCCTACGGGTCCTCTGATCTCCCCTCGCCTTTGGGGGTCAAGGCTCATTCGACCCGAGGTATGGCAGCCTCCAAGTTTTTATATTTTACAGATATATTTTATATCTGTTAAGAGTTTGTATTATGCAAAATATGCACTATGCAACTTCTAGTGGATACATGTCTGGCGTAAGTGAATCAAAGAAAAAAAAACGTATCAGCAGTTTCGACATCACGTTAGACATATTTCATGTTCTAATCTTAATAGCTCCCATATGTAGTGCATGCTGCTTTCTTCCCCCAGTTAGGTTAGTTTTAAGGGTGTGTAGTCATATCCCCTTTCACTTTACTCTAAATTCTACAGTACTGTAAGTTCACTAATAATTTTTTTACAAATCGTAAATATCGGAAAATTTGCAATTATAACTATATCAGTCTTACACTGTTTCACTCCTGCAGGTTACATCATTAAGCAAGTATAGAGGGCGACTGTGACTGTCTTTATGAGTGAGTTAGTGATATTCACTCAAATTTGTTCAAAAACAACCACGATACAACAGACAGGAAAAGACCATCATACTGTGTGTTTGGAGACGTGCAAGCGCCAATTAAACTTTGTTTAGCATTATATCAAACGAATACACAACTTACCTCGCAACACTGTGTCTTAAATGTAAGTTCCTCTATTCCAGATCCTTGTGTGGTCCCAGGGCAAAATCCTTTAATTGAGAGCAGTACATGAACAGGTGGACCTGTTTGCGACTCAAGAGACATTGCACTGTCCCCTCTGGTTCTCTCTGACTCATCCAGCTCCACTGGGGCTGGATGCCATGGTACAGACGTGGCCGAGGCTTCATCTGTACGCCTTTCCCCGATCGCAGGAGTTCTGGAGAGAGTGCGCCGGGACGGGATCCGTCTGCTGCTAGTAGCCCCGTTCTGGCCAGGCCAAGTATGGTTCTCGGACCTCATTTCCCTTCTCGACGGCTCTCCATGGGAGATTCCCGTCAGGAGGGATCTCCTCTCACAGGCGAAGGGTACGATTCTCCACCCCCGTCTGGAGCTGTTGAAGTTACGAGTGTGGCCTCTGAGGGGGAACAACTCGTAGCTTCCGTTCTCTCAACCGAGGTTGTTGAGACCATCCTCCAATCCAGAGCTCCCTCTATGAGGAAACTGTATGCCTTGAAGTGGAAACTTTTCGCTTCTTGGTGCGGAGATTGCCAGCTGGACCCAGTTAACTGCCCGTTTGGTACAGTACTGGAGTTCCTGCAGGCCCGTCTCTCTGCAGGGTTGACCCACTCCACCCTGAAGGTCTACAGGGTGGCCATTGACCCTTTCGGTGGCCAGTCAGTGGGAAGACATCCCCCTAGTTACATGTTTCCTCCGCGGTGCGCTGAGGCTGAGGTCCCCAGTACGATCTCGCATCCCCACGTGGGACCTGGCTGTGGTGCTAGAAGCTCTTTGTAAGTCTCCATTCGAGCCTATTGAAGAAATTTCTGATCACTATCTGACAATTAAGACTGCCCTTCTTCGGGCTATTACTTCTCTATAAAGAGTTGGGGATCTTCAGGCCCTCTCAGTGGCCCCTTCTTATCTGGACTTTGCGCCCGGCGTGGCCAAAGTGTTTATCTACCCTTGTGCAGGGTATGTCCCTAAGGTTCCCTCTGTTACACCACAGCCTATCTTGCTACAGGCCTTTTGTCCTCCTCCCTTCAGGGAGCCTGACCAGCAGAAGCTTAACTGCATGTGTCCAGTGTGAGCACTGGACACATACATCCACAGAGCTGCCCTGTGGAGAAGGGCGGACCAACTGCTTGTATGCTGTGGTACCCCTAATAGGGGTCTCCCTGCTACGAAGCAGACCCTCAGTCGGTGGATAGTTGATGCCATTACTATTGCCTACGGGTCCTCTGATCTCCCCTCGCCTTTGGGGGTCAAGGCTCATTCGACCCGAGGTATGGCAGCCTCCAAGTTTTTATATTTTACAGATATATTTTATATCTGTTAAGAGTTTGTATTATGCAAAATATGCACTATGCAACTTCTAGTGGATACATGTCTGGCGTAAGTGAATCAAAGAAAAAAAAACGTATCAGCAGTTTCGACATCACGTTAGACATATTTCATGTTCTAATCTTAATAGCTCCCATATGTAGTGCATGCTGCTTTCTTCCCCCAGTTAGGTTAGTTTTAAGGGTGTGTAGTCATATCCCCTTTCACTTTACTCTAAATTCTACAGTACTGTAAGTTCACTAATAATTTTTTTACAAATCGTAAATATCGGAAAATTTGCAATTATAACTATATCAGTCTTACACTGTTTCACTCCTGCAGGTTACATCATTAAGCAAGTATAGAGGGCGACTGTGACTGTCTTTATGAGTGAGTTAGTGATATTCACTCAAATTTGTTCAAAAACAACCACGATACAACAGACAGGAAAAGACCATCATACTGTGTGTTTGGAGACGTGCAAGCGCCAATTAAACTTTGTTTAGCATTATATCAAACGAATACACAACTTACCTCGCAACACTGTGTCTTAAACGTAAGTTCCTCTATTCTTGCTTTATTGAACTGTATAAAAGCAATATCACACTTGCAATGGTAAGTCTTCGGCTGTGGCCTTGCATGCTTATTGCAATGCTCAGTTAAGTATTAATATATGTATATATATATATATATATATAGTTAGTTAGTAAAATTATTGCTTAAACTTATTTTAGTTAGTTGACAATTGCCAAGGCAATATTTCTAATTTCGGTTTAGTTTAATTTTTTCATTTAATATGTATTTAATTATTATTTTTAATGTAATATTTATTAAATTAATTATTATTTTATTAATATTCATTTAAATTAACAAAATAGAGTTTAATAGTTTTAGTTAAGGATAATAACCCTGCTGTATGTTCTGTTCTGTTGTGTTACATGCGATTGATTCATAGAGGTAGGGTGAAACTCTCTGGGAGGAGATGAAGCCATAAGCTCAATAGGTCATATTTACATATCATTAAAGACATGTTGAGGGGTCTCAGAAGTGTCAGCCACAGCCATGACAGTGTCCAGATGACAAAGATAGTCTACGTTGAATGTCAGCTTACACTCTCATTGATTTTAGTTAAATGGTTTAAATGTCAGCTCTATGAAAAGTATGTGAGACAATTTTATATTCAGTACTTAACTTGTAGACTACCTTTCTTTAGAAAAGTTACATCCACACACGTACCCACACATTGACATTATCCATACGACACTTAAATTCCATCTTACGGATACTGAACTTCCTCCAGAGCAACTTCTCTGACATTAGTTGTTTTTGTGTCTACTGTTTATAGATGGATGACTAATGTATTACTCAAAACATGTAATTGTGTGATTAGTTGGCACAATACGTAGTAAAGTGCACTGATTTAATGTTGTTTTAAAATATTATTAATAGTACTGAGTCACTGATGACTAATCAAGATCATGAAGTTTTTTTGTTGTTGTTGTTTTTTATAAAGAAGGAAGTGATAAAAGTGTGTACTTTTGGCCTGGGATGGACTGGGGCTACAAACAGCATATCTTCCTTTCCCCACCATTTTCTGTTCCTGGAAGGTTCATGTGCAGACAAATAGTGGGAGAAGTAAGAAGCCTTGAGGTAGGAAAATATATCACAGGGAGCAGCACAGCTTGGGATAAATTACCTAGAGATAAATCATTTTCAATGAGAGGACAGAAGTTAGAGCAGATATAATCATGTAAAATTGCAGTAAATGTGCGACAAATAAGTGGAGAGCTCTTCTAAACTCTGTGGGGGATAGAACATTGCATGTCGCCTGTGAATAGCAGAATCCACAGCTTAAATGGGCTGGAAATCTTTGCATATTTACTTTGTATATTCATTTGGCACATAAGTCAGCTGCCTGGGACTCAATGCTTCTTCGTCTAGTCCCAGTGTTTTATGGCTTTTATAATAGCGTATATCTTTGAGCTTCAATGTTAGTGCAGGCATATTTCACAAACTAATTTCCTCTGTGACTGGAGCAGTCAACGTCCATTTCCTTCACACACGTTTGTTGCAGTACAGGCATTTGCATTTTTTTTTTAAACAGGGGTGAGCCCTTTTAGCCCTTGCAACATGTGGCTTTATTATTCCAATTACTGTCATTTGAGTTATTGGATAGTTGATAACTATCACATTGAACAAAACTGAAAACCACAAACCAGTCTTTTGTGATGGTTTCAGGAATTATCCTCAGCTACATACACTACTGTTCAAAAGTTTGTCCTACATTAGATATATTTGAAATAAATTAATACTTTTATTCAGCAATGATACATTAAATTGATATAAAATTACAGTAAAGACAGTAACACTTTATAATAACTTTCATTTATAAATCATTAACAAACATTATATAATGTTTAACAGATCATTAGTTGATATATTTACATAACTATTTCTATTTACATAGAAATATGAGATAATGTTCCTGATAATGTTTACTAATGAACTTACTAAACATTAACCAATGATTAACATATGATTATTTAATGTAAATTGAAATGCTTACAAATGTTCATTTGTTTGTCTTTGTTTGTTGTGTAGACCTCTATTTACACATCTTAACAAATAATCTATTAATTATTTGTTCATGTTTTTGCAGTACCCAATCTAAAGTGTAAACTATTCATCATTTGCAAATGTTTATACATGTTTACTAATCATTGATACCTTTATGAACAGTCATCTCAATGGCAAAAAGTGTCCAGAAAGACCTGAATTTACCCTATTCACACATCTTCATGTTTTCGCAGTAGCCAATCTAAAGTTGAATCTATTAAACATTTGTAAATGTTTATAAACGAGTACTAATCATTTAGTATCTTTATAGG
This sequence comes from Sinocyclocheilus grahami, assembly GCF_001515645.1. Classification (NCBI taxonomy): domain Eukaryota; kingdom Metazoa; phylum Chordata; class Actinopteri; order Cypriniformes; family Cyprinidae; genus Sinocyclocheilus; species Sinocyclocheilus grahami. Next base: position 505,154 of record NW_015505592.1, read on the forward strand.
GATTGGACTTTTGGCTAATGTAACAAGGTTTGTGTGAAGGGTGGCTGGTTAAGTTTAGCTGAATGCTTGCTAAAGACATAACAGATTGTAATGTTGGTGCAAAAAAATGTTTTATTGCCTCAACACTCACATTAGTATACTTACTCTTCAGTAATCATTAAATAGGATATTCCTTGAATCATAAATAAACAGGGGAAAACAAATCATTTTTTAAAAGAAAATACTTGTTCATTTATCAAAGCAATATAACATAAACAGATTGTACCGTGTTCCCTTATGATAATCAGATTGGCCCCTGTACACTGTTGACCCTTTAACCAACCCTTAAACCTACCCATCCCACCAAACCTGTCCTTAACCTTACCCGTACCACAACTCAATAGCAGCAAAAGTGTCGTGCATTAACACAAGCTTTTAATCATTTTATAACATCTGTTAAAAGGGTCATATGATGTTGCTAAAAAGAACTTTTGTGTATTTGGTGTAATGAAATGTGTTTATGCCGTTTAAGGTAAAAAAACACATTATTTTCCACATATTGTACATTATTGTTTCTCTTTCCTTTCTGAAACTTGTCGATTTTTATAAAGCTCATCGGTCTGAAAAGCGAGGTGTGCTGTGATTGGCCAGCTATCCAGTGCGTTGTGATTGGCCGAATACCTCAAGCGTGTGATGGAAATGTTACGCCCCTCACATACTGTGATGCCGTGTCCCGGCCGGAGCGACGAGACAAAAACATTAAAACCCATTATAAACTAGGCATTTGTTGCATCCAGTGGGGACATAAATGCTAATTATGATGACTTATACTGTCTTTTTACGCGTTGCGTTGCATCGCACCGCGCAAAAATAAAACCATGTCTGCATTTGTGATCGGAGAAATGACAAACAACAAGCACTACTCTACACTGCTCAAAACTCGCATTTGAATCATCAGTGGCAAATCCTTTAAAAACGAAAACGTACTTACAGTCTGTGAGTCAGAACAGCCAGCATTGTAGTCTACTCTACCAGGATCAGGAAACAGTCCTCCATAAAATCCATCCGGCAGGCTTGCGGCAACCACATGTGACGACCATGGGCTGGACTCCTCTTTGTCCACGGTGAAAGCCGATTCGGCGATCCACAGCGCAAAGTTGATGTATTTCCTCAGCGACCAGCACGGATCAGCTCTAGGCATGACGAAGCGGATATCGTCCTCTTTTGGAAGGCCAAAAAATTCGCTTTCACAACGAAACCTACAGCGTCTCCACAACATGGTGGCGGCAGCAACAGCGAGAATAAAAGTTACGCCTTCTTTCTTTGTGTGAACATTTGGGCGACGTTATGCAAATCTTCCCACATCGTGACATAGACATGTGGGCCGTGTTAGAATTCGCTGTTTTAGGTAGGCGTGGTTGACTCTTAACTTTTATAAAGAATATCTCTTTGGATTTGAGACTTTAGTCTTTGCAACTTTACAGATCTTCTTTATGCACCAAGAGCTTGTAACACTCCAAAGAGAAAGGAAAAATGAAATCGCATCACATGACCCCTTTAAACTCATGTGTAGATTTTCGATAAGTGCTTGATCATATGGAATTGAAAGTTTAATGACATTTGTAAGCATTTTAACTTACATGAAATAATGATTTGTTTGAACATTATCTAATGTTTAATAAGTTTATTAGCAAACATTAACAAAAACATTATCTCACGTTTCTAACCCTTTGAATATATATTAACTAGTGATCCATTAAGCATTATATAATGTTTGTTAATGATTTATTAATTAAAGTTATTATAAAGTGTTACCCAGAATGGTTTCTGAAGGATCATGTGGCACTGATAACTGGAGTAATGGCTTCTGAAAATGTATCTTTGCCAGCACAGGAATAAATTGCAAAACATATACATTACAATATCAACAAATTTTAAAACATATTCAAATAAAATAAGTTATTTTATTTTAAAATTGTAATATTATTTCACAACATTGTTTCACAAATAAATGTAGCCTTGCTGTGCATGAGACCTCTTTCGAAAACATTAAAATATTTTACTTTAAAATCAACTTTTACACATTGCATATAATTACATCTTTGATCAGGAAAATGTAGAAATGGTGGAGTTTGTTGGTACTGTACCTGTATATGGTGTTTCAGGAGAAAAAATTAAATCAGAAGGACCTTTACTCTGGGTGGCCTTGAACCCTTGCCATTGCACTATGAGAGAAGCTTTTCCTAAAAGTTTGTTAGAAACTTTATTTACTCAGTTACTTTTAGTAGATTTAGCAGCCTCTTTTCCATCTAAAGCACCTCTTACAATTATGGTGACAGTTATCCTGAAGGAAAGGAGTGGAGTTAAAAGCCTGGCTCAAAGGCAAGATGGAGACAAAGTGTTTTAATTTGCGAAGAAGTTGATGAAGTTCTCTCATTAAGTTAATTATTCAAAACCACTGGGCTACAACTAATCACCAGGTTAAATCATGCCCTCTAGTGTCCCTAAGTGCAGTTGCCAATATTATTTTCTCCACAGGGTTTCATTATTTTTTGTCATTGTTTTCGTCATTGTTGCAAATTTTCCATCTTAGCACCTCCTGAAAGACCCTTCACGCTCTCCAAAGTGCTATATATCCCCTTGCATTCCCTAACCATGCACTGCACCTTTCCTCTCTCACTCCCATCTACATCCCTCATTCCACTCTACCTCCATCTGTCCCCTTTGGCTGGCTCCATTCCCATATGTCCAGTGATGGGCAGCTCCACAATCTGGCACCCCGACCTTGCACATCAAAGCCCCACTCGAAGCTCTTAGCAAAGGGGAGATGGCCCCAGCAGAGCCCTTTCAATAATGCATGCTTACAGCAGAGCTCACAGTGCATCATTCATGTAAACATGTAGACACACAGACTCATGGAAGAGGACATGCAGCAGTCTACTTTCAAGTTCAAAGCATGCCTTTTTAAAGTGATAGTTCATCCATTTATGAAAATACTCTCATTATTTACTCACCTGCATGCTCCACTATGACATATATATATATATATATATATACATATATATATATTATTTTTATTTTTTTTGTATGGTGCTATATTCAATGACTCAAAAGCCACACTGTAATTTATTACTTTAATTACTTGATTACTGATTTGTCCCTGCTGTGACCATGACAAATCAAGTTGTTCAAACCTGTGTGCTTATGTGTTTATGTACACAACATAAACATTTGTTTGTCTTCAGTGTCACATAATTCTTCAGAAATTATTTGAATATGATTAGATTTTATGAAATTTTAAACATTACTTTATATTTTCAAAGTTGAAAACAGTTGTGCTGCTTAACATTTTACTGGAAAAGGTGATACATTTTTGTTTTCTGAATTTTTGATGAATAGAAAGTTCAAAAGAGCAGCATTTATTTAAATATAAATGTTTTTTAAGATGATAAATGTCTTTGTCACTTTTGATTAATTTAATGCATCCCAGTTGAATAAAAGTATTAATTTTATAAATAAATAATGACGACAAATTAAATCCTTACATTTGGATGAGAAAATAAACAACAATGTAAAAAGTAAAACAAGAATATGAGCATATGAGACCAAATGAGAGAATATGAGAATATAAGATCAAATAGTGTTTAAGTTACTCAGTTTTCCAAATTGACACAGTGGATAAAGATTAGATAATTTTTGAAGCAACATGTGCTATATATATTTACTTTAATGTAGTTTGCTTTTAATAAATAGCATTATTAGTTGGCTGTTGATAGTAAAAAAACAAACAAACATTGATGTGCCTTTAACACTGAACATCAAATAGAACAGCCTTTAAGAATATACATTCATGTATTTATATTGGACTTAAAATTCCAAAAACATGCAGGGGACTGACATATGAGTGAGATATACATGTGCGTCATTTGCTCACAGGGTCACCACCAGCCTCCACAGGTACTCACGCTACAATGTGTAATTTGCCGAGGGGAACGATGACTCCACAGCATTCTAAAACAAATTACTGCTACAAAAATTACAGCTGGACTCGGACAGCTTTTGTGTTCCTTAATGGAGGAAAATAAAAGGATGAGGGGAAAAACAATATACTTTACTAAGCCTTATTCACTCTTTCTACAGTAGATACAGTAGTGAGTACGAAAGTCCACATACTGTAGGAAATCTGGGATTCAAAATGTAATTTAAACCTAGAAAGTTTTAGATTGTAAAACAAAGAGATGTTGTGACATATTCATTAAATAAATTAAGATATTTTAGATTCTGCAAGTAAATTTGTGACATTGAGCATGTGAACCATCTATTGCTGCTTTCATTAAATCATTTTTTTTTTTACATTTTTCACAAATTATTATTCTGATAATATGCTTTTAATAATATGTATTAGAATAGTGCAAATATGAGCATTTTCAGTGGTGAACCCCACTGCATGCTGTGGTAGGAAATGTATGGTGAATAGTACAATTTGCAAGCTTCACAAACAACAAGATGGATTCATAGATTGAGACACAGGGGGTGGAGACAGTAAAAAGAGAGAAGCTGAAAGAGTGATTGTGGGGAATAAAGCTACATAACAGTTATTGCACTTTGTGGACCCAAGATTTCCTCATGGCTTGGTTTTCTGCTCCCTTAGGTCCTAAACGTTCAGCGATCAATAGGGGAATCAACTTTGGTCATCACATTCATGACAGTCCTCTCCTCAGTTTTTCTACTGCAGAGACACTGCACCATGCAGTGAAATGGAGGCATCGGCATCAACATTCAACCCAGCATCTTACTCTGTTGAATTTCCTGGTGTCAAATGGCAATGTGAAAAATTGTTCTTGACCAATATTCCTGTTGGCACTAACTATAGAGGATAGAATATGGCCAAATCCTGGGCAAGTCTGACAACTGACATGTTGTTGAACAGCAATCAGATGTGTGACAAATCAATGCAATCATAGCTAGTTGAGATGTTTGGAGTTCTTAAGGGACTAGAAGCAAAATGCCATCATCTTTCAATTTGTTCTGAGAAAAACTGATTTTTGTTACCTTATTTACATAACTTTTTAGTGGATAGTGTGATAAACCTTGCAGATAGCATGTGCAAGTAAACAATGCAATCAGCAAGTGCAATTCATTCTTAGTAATTTCCCTCCAAAATATCCATATGGAACACAAACATGCTGCTTAACGTAAGAATTTGCATACAGCCAGAACTGTCACAAGAACTGTGCGAAGGAGGCGTTGTGAAATTTGATGGAGGGATTATGAATAGACTGAGGACCAGGAGTTAAAAAGGATTTAAGGGAATAAAGAAAAATAGTAAAATAACTAGAATTTACTGTAATGTAGTCCATTTGAAATATTTGAAAATATTATTTTAATTCTTAATTACACATTCACTCATCATATTACTAATATGCTAAAATGGCTCAGTTAAAATGTGTTGTCTTATGAATTATAAACCACATACATTATACATTTTCAATTCAAAAGGGCAATATTTGGCAAACTTGTTTTTGTCAAATGTAATTTAACATTTCTATCGTAATACAGTTGTCATATATAAAATGTTTAGCTATAGCTTATATCTTACATTGAACTTTCTCAGCTTTAAAACTGAAGCATCATACATGAATCTGCAATAGATAGTTAGATAGCTGTAGCAGACCAGCCCTAAAATGTAACTTTTTGCACATATATATATATATATATA
>NW_015505592.1:511670-552281 GCF_001515645.1 Sinocyclocheilus grahami
ACACATATACATATATATATATATATATATATATATATATATATATATATATATATATATATATATATATATATATATATATATATATATATATATATATAATATTCTATAAACATTCAGAGCAGTACAGTGCAGCAGATACAGCAGCATCAGACGGGAGAGTGAGTTCACTTATCACTTTCTATAATTTACAGATTTTAGTTTTATTCTACTACACTATTAATCTAAGATACAATAAAATTTAAAAGAGTCCTTGTTGGCCCATATGCCTGAAAACTCAGTAGAACTGAATTGACCAAGGAGGGCCTTGCATTCACTAACTTGCACTGGGCCTCGCTCTATGCTTGCGATGGCCCTGTCTACTGCCCATCACTATCCTATAGAGTGATGAAGTGTCTAAAAACTCTTGCATTACACGTCAAGTCCTGTTTATTGTTGCATTATGATATGCTATTGTGCATTCATGTGCTCATAATACTCATGAGGCAGGTGATACAGCTCCGCTGAGACTGAGAAGTGAGAGGATTTCTTAACTTTGAGGTGAGTAAATCCACAGAGGACATATTTTCCTGTGGCAAACGGCATCCTGCGTAATTCAACAGGTCATTAGGACTCCCGCTCAGTGGAAAAGCACTGTATTAATTCATTAATCTTGTGCCATGTCCAGAGCTCGCAGAATATGTTAAACAAATGCATGCTGAAAATGATGTACCCTATTATGAATTATTGCATTTCCCTTCTTGTCTTCGAGACATTCCAGTAGACTAAATTTAGATATGACCATGACTCATAAATTTGCGTCAGCTTCCCGAACACAACAAACAATTGCTTATTGCCAATCTACAAATCATTCTGACACCCCTTTGGTTTTTATTGTTATCTTAATGCAGGGTATAAAAAACAAACAAACAAACAAAAAAAACTCTAATGATGAGGTAGTCATCATGCTCGTAATGTGAATGCAATGAACAGTATTTCCATTGCCTTCCCCTGCATGAATCATGAATGTGTCCTCACTGTTCCAATGGATATAGCACACATGTCCACAAAAACAAAAAGCTGGCAAGACATTTATGCAAATCAATCTAATCAATCTCATTCCTAACCAATAAACGTTAGGTGTATTGCGAGACAATTGAAAATACATTTGTCTAAAACTGTTGGAGATCCGTTATTGAAAAAAATAGTTGCCATTTATGATAGTTTATGATTTCTGTTGCACTGTCACATGATGTGTTTTTCTAGTTTGATGCTAAAGTGAATATGTACATCTGTTTACAAATCTTCCATGACCCCTGAAGTAAATTGTGGGTTCATTTGTACTTATGGATACTTTAGGAATGTCTTTGTGATTTTGTAATGACTTCTGTAATGGGATTCTTAATGAACGTTTCAGTCCAAATGGGTGACTGACACTCCTTGAGCATGTCCTAATCAGAGATGATTACACGCACCCTGCAGTTGTTGTAATTTACCTACATGAACTGACAACTAATACTGATTGTTTTGCTGGATAAAATGCGACCCAAACCACAAGAAAATGTAAAATTTGAAATTCACTTTGTTGCAAACTCACAAACTCACATGCAAATTAACAATCAAAATGCACCGAGACATTTTGAGCTCATCTTCCCTTAGGAAAAGCTACACTGCCAGAAAGGCTAGTTATTGTACATACTGCATGAATAGGATGCTTATGTGTGCATATGCAGGAAACTTCAAACCGCAAGATCAAAAAGAGAACAATGTGTGCTCTAACTTCAGAGTAATTAAACAGTGAATATGTGTAACCAAATCCACTGAGGCAAGCTGAATGAGAACCCATGTGCAGTTTAATGAAATCCAAAAGTGAGCAGAAAAGCAATAAACAAGACTTGACTTGGCGAAAACATGAACTAGAACAAACTCATCAAACAGTGGTTACACAAACAAAGCTAGACAAGAGACAATGGGAGCATGAGGGCTATATATACCAAACAAATAGACATGACATAATCCAAGACACGTGAACTAGACAACCAACCAGAACATGACACATAGAACAAAGGAACCAATAGCAGGATCACACAAGGGCAAGGGAAACACATGACAGGAACAAGAAACAGTGATAAGAAACTATGATAATGCAAATTAAAAGACATGAAAACCAAAATGTGGAAAAAAACAGACGTGACACTATGCTACATTTTAATTTATTTATTGTTTCTCAGTCAATATATGCCAAGTTTCAAAGAGTATAGTTTATTAAATTGTTCACTGTAACATTCATTTGCCTCCTCCATTGCATAAGGACACACACACTCACACACACACCCATGCTGCCATTGCTCTGAAAACATTGATTTCAAAAGCATGTGCAAGTATGAGTTTCAAATTAAAAAACGTGAGGAGCAAATATCAATCTGAAATGGTAACGTTAAATAACGTTAGCAAAACAGCCATCATAAATGCTCCTCGAGCCGATGCATTTACCGGTGCTTCGGCTCCATTAGTAAATTTAATTAGCATCACATGGATATGCTAGATGAACCTGACTAAGCGGATCATAAATAACGGTTAACAAAAATTTATAAGTTATTATAATATAGTGAATGGGCGGGTTTGTCTACCTGTTGAATTATAATGGTGTTAAATCAAAAGGAATTGTTTAAATAAAGTGAACAGCATTAAAAAAAAAGTTTATTTATTTATTTATTTGTGTTATTACTTTCTGAAAACAATGTATGTCCAAGTAATGAAGTGAATTCCAAGCATGAAGAAGTAAACTTAAAAATTACTAAAAAATGTGACTTAAAATATACTACAACTTCGGATTATTTTTCGGACACCACCAACACTAGGCGCATTGCCAATGTACGTGTCCATTTCGACTGAAAAACTTCAAAATCCTTTCTCAAACAGTTTCAATTAACCTCACCCTTAAGATTGATAACATTTTGAGAATTTGTGCAGCCCTGTGTAACCTTCGCAGCGACATAATTTCGGATGTAGAGGATGAATGTGATTTGTAGGTGCGTTCCACGACTTTTTCTTTAACTAATCAGTGTAAATAGTTTAAATAGTTATTTTTATAAACCTTTACAATGTGACCAGATGTTACCTTTTGTAATAGTTATTTTTATAAACCTTTACAATGTCACCAGAAGTTACCTGTTGTGAATAGTTTTTTTTTATCTTAATTTGATCTTTTTTTTATCTTTGATCTCTGATTTGAAGGAATAAGTCATGTCAAGTTTGCAAATTAATTCCATCTTGGTTTATTACATATGGAAATGAAATGCTTGAAAAGTTTACCTCTACAGGATGGTTAGTATAAGGTGTCTCTTGCTTCCTGAAAACAACAAACACTGATCAACAAATCACAACTGATTTTATACAACTTATATTAAATTATACATTTTCTAAAACACAAATCACAGTCTGTCTCTTGTTTAACACAACTGATTTAAAACAACTAATTTAAAATAGTTCGAGTCTTCACCTACAGCCTCTACATTCCACCCCATTTACCTAATATTCTATCCTTAACCCTAATTATTCTCATTCCTGCTTATTTACAAAGATGCAAGTATCTTGTGGAAAGCAACAGGCGGCCTGCCTGAAACTCATCTGACACATGAGGAAGCATATACTTAAAATAAAAGGTTTTTAGTCTAGCTACAGTCTTGGCACAGAATTGCTCATTGTATGGGACATGTAGCAGAACTTGTTGTGATGGAACCCAGATGAGCAGCTTACAGGCCCTCAGCCCTGTACAGAACATGGCAAGCTGCACTTGCATATAGAAGCCCCGTAGACCATTTGGCTGCAGCTGAGGTGTCCCCTCCACCATCCTCACATCATACCTCTGACTTCTGAACAGGTCCTCCATAGACTCATCACTCTTAAGGAGAGGGCATTTGATCTCCAGCAGTTCCTCTGAGTTCAAACCTCCATCTGGGCTTGCTGACAGCCAGGGCTTGCTTGCACACACTACAGTGCCTCTGCGGCTGACTGTAAACCCACAACCCTCTAGCCACTGTAAAGCAGATGCCTCGCTTTCTAAGCCATGGTGAGTTGCTGCATTCCCATGAAACCTGGGGTAGAGGTGCTCTCTGATAAAGGTCTGAGGGTTGCCTCTGATGGGAACCTTCTTTGCTGGCAGTGATTCTAACCTTACGAGAGTCATGCCACAAGTGAGAGGAACTCTGCTCAAGGGTTACACGCTCCAATGCTGTACATTTGTTGGGATCAATGGCCACGAAACTGTCATAAAACAACATACACCTCTGGCAGTTGTTGGTGCCATCATGGTCAGCATGTGGTGAGGACGCAGGATGTTCTGGCTCCTGTCCCTGCGCAGCACTCAGACATTTGTGCAGAAGGCTTGACACAGGCAGTCGAAGATGCTTGAGACCCTCTCTCAGCTTATCCTGGGTGCAAAATGAAGAAGCCGCTGCTCATCTGTGCAAGCAATGCCAGTGAGCCCACTGGACACAGCATTTTCAACCCGAGACCAAACATATTTACTGATGAGTTTGTATAAGCGCTGGGCAACAATTAATTTTGATTAATCGCATCCAAAATAAAAGTTTTTGTTTATATATGTGTGTGTACTGTGTATATTTATTATGTATATATATATATATATATATATATATATATATATATATATATATATATAAAGACACACATATACAGTATATATTTTGAAATTATTTCCATGTATATATTTATATTCATATAATTTATATATAAATATATTTAATATAGAAACAAAATGTTTCCGAAATATATACATGCATGTGTGTGTGTATTATATATCAATAATAAACATACACAGTACACACACATATATTATGTAAACAAAAACTTGCATTTTGAATGCAATTAATCGTTGGCCAGCACTAGTTTGTATTCTTAAGACAACTGTGAAAGTTTTGAAATTTATTTTATTTCAAAATCATTCATTATTATTACACTTGATGTTTACCTACCTTATTCCTTGTATCAGGTGATAGCATGATTAGACTTAATGTTACACTTAATGTACACCTACCAAATCTTACCTTTACCTTACCTTTTGCATATACACTGTGTGCAGAATTACTAGGCAAGTAAATTTTTTTTCCCCAAGTATATTTTAACAATTCCAAACCACATCAATCTTAATAACGATTATTTTTGTATTTAATCTTTTATAAGTGATATATAATCTTTGTTGGCTCATTTTATCTGTAAAAGAAAATCTGCCTAATAAGTATGCACACCTGAATATACGGCGTTTTTCACTTCCAAGCTCCAGCCTCCTCCTTTTATAATATGTAATTTATAAATATTCACTTACCTTACTCCACTGTACAATTAAGAGATTAGACAAGATACTTAGTCTGCAGATGGTCATCAGGTCAGCAGTTTTCACCGTGTTCCCAATTTATAACATTTACGGCATTAACGTTCTTTGTCATTTCGCCACAGTTATAGCTAGCTATAAACAATCTTACAACTACTGAACTAGTTACCGGATGTGCTGTATCAGTTTAGCGGAAGTCAGATGACAAAATGCGGAAGAGCGAAGTATTAAAAGTGGGCGGGCGGAATAAGGTGAATAAATGATCCATCACCTGCAGCATCCTCATGTGCGATATAGCATACTAGCCGGGACAACTTCTTTATGTTTACAGGTGTGACGTAATGACGCAGCGCCATGCTCGAATTTCCCATGAAAACCTACCTGTACCACTAAAATTAGAAAACTTTATTACAAGCTTACCGTTGTGAATCAAGCTAAAGTAAGGAGACAGTTTTGAAAACTGGCTGGTTATGTACTCGCTCAAAAATAGATTTTGGATCATTTTTAACCCAAAAAAGTTACGGACTGCAGCTTAAAGTTGTTAAACGATGAAAATACTATCCCGATTCACTCCGTGAAGGTGCGCATTTCTCATTCAAACTCACATCACCCGAAACACGGCATGTCGCAATCTGTGACGAAACCAGCGAGAGCCAATAGCTGCGTCTTATTTGGAAGGCTGCACCCTCCGGAGGTCGCATTTGAAGGCTGCATACGTCATTGAGGCTGTCTCATTTCAGACAAGCAAGTATAGGACACTCCGAATGCGACCTTCGAATGCGACCATCTTTCACAGGAATTCGGAGGATGCATGAGGTGTATCCTTCGCTGCTACAGATAACCCACAATTCTTTGCGTCGCCATAAACAACCGTTGTTAATTTGAAAAATGCTGGCGCCGGCAGATGCACACACAAGCGCAGATGTGGTGTTTACAATTTACCTTAAATCGCCTCTGTAAAAACGGATAAACTTTGTTTTTAATATCCTCCTCCTTTTTTTCTTCTCTAACAGATGTCTGCTGTACATACGATGCAGCTCCTCAAACATTGAACAAAATAAAACAAGTAAAAGCATTTTTTTTTTCAAATTACTTTCCAAATTTAGAAATAATTTGCCTTCATTTAAGTAGTGTGAGAGCGCAACAATGCTCTAAATGTGTTGGCATATCAACGTGATACTTCCTGTTTCCTTTTCCGCCTGTCCTACGAAGGCCGTCTCTTTTAATTCTAGGTTGAGGACACTTCGTATATGCATCCTCCAGAGGATGCGACCTCCAGAGGATGCGACCTCCGGAGGGCGCAGCCTTCTAAATGAGACACAGCTAATGAGCGTTTCATATCACTGCTGTAAAACTTAGTGTAAAACTTCTTGAAATGGCAAATCTTGAGATTGTTACTATAGCTACAGAGGAAGGAGATAAATATAGCTGAATTTGAATTTGGATCTGTTCCTCACACAAAGCACACGGATACTGAAGATTTCCTCTGGGTCCCCACATTCCAGAGCCGCTGCTCATCTGTGCAAGCAATGCCAGTGAGCCCACTGGACACAGCATTTTCAACCTGAGACCAAACATATTTACTGATGAGTTTGTATTAGCGCTGGGCAACAATTAATTTTGATTAATCGCATCCAAAATAAAAATTTTTGTTTATATATGTGTGTGTACTGTGTATATATATTATGTATATATATATATATATATATATATATATATATATATATATATATATATAAAGACACACATATACAGTATATATTTTGAAATTATTTCCCACAAGTGAGAGGAACTCTGCTCAAGGGTTACACGCTCCAATGCTGTACATTTGTTGGGATCAATGGCCACGAAACTGTCATAAAACAACATACACCTCTGGCAGTTGTTGGTGCCATCATGGTCAGCATGTGGTGAGGACGCAGGATGTTCTGGCTCCTGTCCCTGCGCAGCACTCAGACATTTGTGCAGAAGGCTTGACACAGGCAGTCGAAGATGCTTGAGACCCTCTCTCAGCTTATCCTGGGTGCAAAATGAAGAAGCCGCTGCTCATCTGTGCAAGCAATGCCAGTGAGCCCACTGGACACAGCATTTTCAACCCGAGACCAAACATATTTACTGATGAGTTTGTATAAGCGCTGGGCAACAATTAATTTTGATTAATCGCATCCAAAATAAAAGTTTTTGTTTATATATGTGTGTGTACTGTGTATATATATTATGTATATATATATATATATATATATATATATATATATATATATATATATATAAAGACACACATATACAGTATATATTTTGAAATTATTTCCATGTATATATTTATATTCATATAATTTATATATAAATATATTTAATATAGAAACAAAATGTTTCCGAAATATATACATGCATGTGTGTGTGTATTATATATCAGGTTTTTAGTCTAGCTACAGTCTTGGCACAGATTGCTCATTGTATGGGACATGTAGCAGAACTTGCTGTGATGGAACCCAGATGAGCAGCTTACAGGCCCTCAGCCCTGTACAGAACATACACAGTACACACACATATATTATGTAAACAAAAACTTGCATTTTGAATGCAATTAATCGTTGGCCAGCACTAGTTTGTATTCTTAAGACAACTGTGAAAGTTTTGAAATTTATTTTATTTCAAAATCATTCATTATTATTACACTTGATGTTTACCTACCTTATTCCTTGTATCAGGTGATAGCATGATTAGACTTAATGTTACACTTAATGTACACCTACCAAATCTTACCTTTACCTTACCTTTTGCATATACACTGTGTGCAGAATTACTAGGCAAGTAAATTTTTTTTCCCCAAGTATATTTTAACAATTCCAAACCACATCAATCTTAATAACGATTATTTTTGTATTTAATCTTTTATAAGTGATATATAATCTTTGTTGGCTCATTTTATCTGTAAAAGAAAATCTGCCTAATAAGTATGCACACCTGAATATACGACGTTTTTCACTTGCAAGTTCCAGCCTCCTCCTTTTCTCTGTAATTTATAAATATTCACTTACCTTACTCCACTGTATAATTAAGACATTAGACAAGATACTTAGTCTGCAGATGGTCATCAGGTCAGCAGTTTTCACCGTGTTCCCAATTTATAACATTTACGGCATTAACGTTCTTTGTCATTTCGCCACAGTTATAGCTAGCTATAAACAATCTTACAACTACTGAACTAGTTACCGGATGTGCTGTATCAGTTTAGCGGAAGTCAGATGACAAAATGCGGAAGAGCGAAGTATTAAAAGTGGGCGGGCGGAATAAGGTGAATAAATGATCCATCACCTGCAGCATCCTCATGTGCGATATAGCATACTAGCCGGGACAACTTCTTTATGTTTACAGGTGTGACGTAATGACGCAGCGCCATGCTCGAATTTCCCATGAAAACCTACCTGTACCACTAAAATTAGAAAACTTTATTACAAGCTTACCGTTGTGAATCAAGCTAAAGTAAGGAGACAGTTTTGAAAACTGGCTGGTTATGTACTCGCTCAAAAATAGATTTTGGATCATTTTTAACCCAAAAAAGTTACGGACTGCAGCTTAAAGTTGTTAAACGATGAAAATACTATCCCGATTCACTCCGTGAAGGTGCGCATTTCTCATTCAAACTCACATCACCCGAAACACGGCATGTCGCAATCTGTGACGAAACCAGCGAGAGCCAATAGCTGCGTCTTATTTGGAAGGCTGCACCCTCCGGAGGTCGCATTTGAAGGCTGCATACGTCATTGAGGCTGTCTCATTTCAGACAAGCAAGTATAGGACACTCCGAATGCGACCTTCGAATGCGACCATCTTTCACAGGAATTCGGAGGATGCATGAGGTGTATCCTTCGCTGCTACAGATAACCCACAATTCTTTGCGTCGCCATAAACAACCGTTGTTAATTTGAAAAATGCTGGCGCCGGCAGATGCACACACAAGCGCAGATGTGGTGTTTACAATTTACCTTAAATCGCCTCTGTAAAAACGGATAAACTTTGTTTTTAATATCCTCCTCCTTTTTTTCTTCTCTAACAGATGTCTGCTGTACATACGATGCAGCTCCTCAAACATTGAACAAAATAAAACAAGTAAAAGCATTTTTTTTTTCAAATTACTTTCCAAATTTAGAAATAATTTGCCTTCATTTAAGTAGTGTGAGAGCGCAACAATGCTCTAAATGTGTTGGCATATCAACGTGATACTTCCTGTTTCCTTTTCCGCCTGTCCTACGAAGGCCGTCTCTTTTAATTCTAGGTTGAGGACACTTCGTATATGCATCCTCCAGAGGATGCGACCTCCAGAGGATGCGACCTCCGGAGGGCGCAGCCTTCTAAATGAGACACAGCTAATGAGCGTTTCATATCACTGCTGTAAAACTTAGTGTAAAACTTCTTGAAATGGCAAATCTTGAGATTGTTACTATAGCTACAGAGGAAGGAGATAAATATAGCTGAATTTGAATTTGGATCTGTTCCTCACACAAAGCACACGGATACTGAAGATTTGGATAAAATGTAAATACTTTTATGATCGTTTTGTTGAATGCTTGTGTATGACAGCCTATTAATAAAATTATGTGTCCCATGGTAAATGAGATAAATAAAATATTGCATGATAATGGTTAAATTATCTCTCTTTCTCTCTCTCTCGCTTTATGTAAGGATTATACGATTATTTGTACTGAGAATAATAATGTATAATTAAGTGCCGTTTTATTGCAGTTTACTGATTTGCTTAATTTTGAAATGACAACTTTTCATTCTGTTTTGACTTGCCATTTTAAAGATTGAATTTAAACAATACTACACTCCATTGAAATTTCTGTGATCATTTAACCTTTGCCATGCGATATTTCATTTATCTTGTTGGCCATTGGTCGCATACTGTATATGCTGTCAGGTCACAAGCCTGATTTGGGCCACATGATCACTGGATTGATCTGGGCCACACTCCTCCCACCAACAATCGGCCCTCATATTGTTTGCCGTGTTCCACGCTGTACCATCATTGCCACACATGGCCCAGCTCTGGCTAAAAGGGTACATGCCATTGCCTACAGGAGGCCAGCAGTGCCAGCTTGAGGCCACATTCGGGCCAAGATTGTTTGCTATGTGGACTGACACATGTATCGCTTTTAATTTGTTTTTCCTTTTTTATTAAAAATATTCACAAACTTGCTTACCATGTCAGCAACTATCTGATATTCAGATTCACAAATATGTGTAAGTCAGTGTATTTGTATTTTGCACGGTATAGCCTTGAGCCCGTGTTTCCCCGGCAGACTTCTGCCATTCCAAGAGGGTTCAATCACCTCCATTCTTCCATATGCACCTAAGGGATGTCCATATGTGTGTTGCTTCCGAAACCTCCTTCAGGAAGGTTCGAGCTTCCGTAACGTCCCTGGTCCAAGTGGAACGGGTACGTTTTCCCAGTGTTATCCAGTCTTACTCAGTGGGTAGTGCCATAGTAGCAGTAGCTGGTCCTCTTGTGCAGGCCCTGGCCTGCGCCAAAAAATAGGGGAGCAGGTGGCTTCCACAGGACACTGGAAGGGGCAGTAGCTGTGGCCTTTTGGTAGGATCCAACATGACGTCGGGAGTGACCGACTGAAAGGGAACGTCTCGGTTACGTATGGTAACCCTCGTTCCCTGAAGGAGGGAACGGAGACATCACGTCCCGTCGCGACAACTCCTGTACCACCACTGAGCGGCCGGGTCACCGGCTCGGCTCCTCAGCAAAAACCTGAATATGTGCTGCATCTGCTGCCTACTTATACTCACGCTGTCATCAGCAGCAGCTGGATGCAATAATCGCATGCCAATGTGCATTGGCTCATTTAGTTTACACTCGAAGTAGATTGGTCCCTCTAAGCGAGATCCCAATTTCGTCAGTCATCCGACGTGACGTCTCCATTCCCTCCTTCAGGGAACGAGGGTTACCATACGTAACCGAGACGTTTTGTTTTCTTCCAGCTGTGCTCCATTTTCCGGGCTGCTTTCTTTAAGGCTTGAGTGTACTCGTTATACTATGGTGTTGGACTGTTTTCCTTAATCTTCTTTAAGCGTAAAGGAGCAACCGTATCTAAAGTGCTAGAAAAGAGAGAGTCAATAGTTTGTTACACCATCAAGTTTTTCTGATCTATTAGATATGCTGAGAAATTGAGACAAATTGGAAAGATTATTTACAATGCAGTCTTTTGTGGTAGACGTGATGGTTCTACCATATTTGTAACAGGGAGTTGAATTTGTAGCTTTAGCTATATGTAGTACAGTATACACAAGACTAGATAATGATCTGAGATATTATCACTCTGATGCAGAATGTCAATGCCATTAACATCAATTCCGTGTGACAGTATTAATTGTAATGTATGATTACGACAATGAGTAGGCTCTGACACGTGTTGTCTGACCCCAATGGAGTTCAGGATGTCTATAAATACTGATCCCAATGCATCTTTTCATTATCAACATGGATATTAAAATCACCAACAATTAAGACTTTATCTGCGGCCAGCACTAACTCGGATAGAAAATCAGCAAATTCGTTGATAAAGTCTGTATGTATGGTGCCCTGGTGGCCTGTATACAGTAGCCATTACAAACGTCACAGGGGACTTATCATTAACACTTGTTTCTCTGGGTAATGTTATTTGAATCACCATTACTTCAAACAAATTATACTTGAAACCAGAGCTCTGAGAAATACTGAAAATATTACTATAAATTGTAGCAACACCTCCCCCTTTACCCTTTGGATGCGGCTCATGTTTATAACAGTAATCTTGGGGGGTAGACTCATTTAAAATAATGTAATCATCAGGTTTTAGCCAGGTTTCTGTCAAACAGAGCACATCTAAGTTATGATCTGTGATCATTTCATTTACAAAAAGTGTTTTTGTTAAAAGGGATCTAATATTCATTAAGCCAAGCTTTATCAATTGTTTATCTGTATTATATATGTTTTTTTTTTGCTGAACATCAATTACATTGTTACCCTTAAATTGTTTTGAAAGTTTTTTTGTATTTGCTAGTTCGGGGAACAGACACAGTTTCTATAGTATGATATCTAGGTGAAAGAATCTCTATGTGTTGAGAATTAACTGATTTTTGTGTATCTTGTCACCCCGGTAAGCAGAGAGGGGACCAGAGCATATCACAGTGTCTGACATCGAACTTGCAAGTTCACACACCTCTTTAATGTTATTTTTAGTGATCTCCGACTGGCGAAGTCGGACATCATTAGTGCCAATGTGAATAACAACCTTACTGAATTTACATTTAGCATTAGCCAGCACTTTTAAATTGGCCAAGATGTCAGGCGCTCTGGCTCCCTGTAAACATTGGACTATGGTGGCTGGTGTCTCTATTTTCACATTCCGTACAATAGAATCGCCAATAACTAGGGCTCTTTCAACAGGTTTCTCAGAGGGTGCGTCACTGAGTGGGGAGAACCTGTTTAATGTTTTGATCGGAACAGAAGAGCGGTGTTTTGTCCCGCAACTATGCCGCCTCACAGTCACCCAGTCACCCTGCTGCGGGGGCTCTGCAACCGGAACCGAACAATGTACAGGACTCGCTAAGCTAGTCGCATCCAAAGCCATATCTAAGGCTCTCACATTCTTACTATGCTCAATTAAAGTTGGGATGTGTGTCTCAAGTTCTGAGATCTTCTCTGTCAGCCTAACTATTTCCTGCATTTATCACATGTGAATTCCTTGCTGCTGACAGAGAAAACTACACTATACATGTGGCAAGCAGTGCAAGAGTCAATAACAGGAGAAACCATTATTCACCGTGATTGTTGAATGATTCCAACTTACCACAATTGTTTGATGAACTCGTGAAAAACTGAGCGTGAGAGAAAAGAAACGGAGTGAGAGAGAGAGAAAAAAGGAAACAGTAGGCACGAATGACAAACTAATAGGCTAACGGAATGCTAACGCACTGCACTCGCGGTTTAGATTAAAAGCGAACAATATCAAAAAAGTATGTTAAATAATATCAGAAGTATGGTGATAATTTAAGTTATATTTTAGCCATTTAAAAAAACAGAAAGTGATAGTAAGAAAAAGATTCCAACAGAAAAACAAAGCTACACGGAGCAACAATCGGAAAACACTCAGTAGCACAGCAGACAGGATTCATGGGAAAAAAGCTTGTCAACGAACAATTTTCATCATAGTTTTCGTTAACAAAATTACCACTATTACAAACTTGCCTGCTTTTCACTAGATGTTACAGAAGATGTTAATTGATGGACTGCAGTCGTGTGGATTACGTTTGGATTACTGTGATTTCTGACAGCACCCATTCACTGCAGAGGATCCAATGGTGAGCAAGTGATGTAATGCTCCTCCAAATCTGTTCCAATGAAGAAACAAACTCATCTACATCTTGGATGGCCTGATGGTGAGCAAGACGTTTTCAGCAAATAATCATTTTTGGGTGAACTATTCCAATGTGTTATTTCAATGTGTTGTTCTTAGTACAAGTAAAGTGTATTTTTTTTCCAGTATGAAAATAAATGGCTACTGTCAACTGGTGGTTACCAACATTCTTCAAAATATATTTTTTTGTTTTTTTTTGTTCAATAGATACAATTTTTTAACTCTTACCGGCTTGGAACAACTTGAGGGTGAATACATGATGATGGGATTTTCATTTTGGGGTGAACTATCTCTTTAAGAAGCTCTAATGCTGCCTCCTTCCTTTGAGACACTGATGAATTTTCACTTAAATTCCTGGCATTATCTCTTCTGACTGAATCAACATCCCAAACAGAATCTACCAGAGGTGGCAACATGCGGACCCTCTCCCCATTTCTGTTAACCTGATTCCACAGATATTGAACATAATGAAACAAATCACCCTGATCCACAATGCAGCAAGTTTTATTGTAACTAGTCTCTTTATGTCAAGCAAAATATATGTCCCCTTTAGTAAACAGCATGCCTCAATGTCTAAGGCTTTATTTAGACAGGCAGCAAATATCCAATATTTTGGTGCATCAGACTCGTTTTTTTTTTTTTTTTTTGTAGTCTGAATACATTCATTTTTGCTCACTCTTTTCATGTACAGCAAACAATCAATGTGCAGTGAACAGTGAAAGGCAGAAGAAGCTAACAGTTTTGGGCACATTATGCGCTTGAATGCATATAATGCTACTGTCGCTTGTGTTGTCTCATTCACTATGTTTCTCCCTTCATTTCTTGTAGAAAACAAAGCTTTTAGTTTCTGATAAAACAGATTGAACCTTTAAAATTAAATTGGCTTTGTAGAGCCACATTTCTTTAACAGAACAATGTAATGGTTACTTCGGCTTGGATGATTAATTTGTTTTCCCAGTGGCACTGACAGAAGAACAGAAACCGCATCCTTATCATGTTGCCCATTTTAGGAAACCAATTACCAATATCCATGCTCATGAGAAACAACTAAATTGGCTCATCAAATACATATGACTAATTTCCAACAAACAGATAGTATTCTACATCTTTCCTGTTCCATAATCTCTTTACTTATGCAAAGAAAAGCGCTTTTAAAAGAAAAAAAGTGGTGTTTATTACATTGGGTATAGAAAAGAATCACCCCCCTTAAAAATAATGACATTTTGTTGCTTTGCAGCCTGAAATGAAAATGGACACAGTTTTTGTTTTATCCAGCTGTATTTACAACTCATAACATCCAAGTCAAAGACATAATACCAACATGTCTGTAACAAAGTTTGCAGATCGGGAAGAAGACCGGCGAACATTTAAATATAAAACTTTAATAATCAAATAAATAACAAACAGAAAACGAAAGTAAAATGGCAGCCCCTCACAGACGACTACCGCATAAAACATAACAAAACAACAACATAAATAGCCTGGTCTCCACCGTGGGACTCGAGATCACTGCCCTCACTTCATTCCCTCGGCTCTCGGCCCCGCCCCACTCATCACAATGTCAGAAAGAAATATAATAAATAAATAAATAAATAAACAGAATCACTGGGTGCTTCTCAATATCCCTTCCCGTTTCCTCGCTTCTCTGTCCTCTGTTATGTGACCCGGAAACCGATCGAGCTCAGCCGTCTTGTAGGACATCTCAATTCTCTAATTGCACCACGAGGAGGCGAGAATCGAGGAGTGAGGAGGCTTCCAGAGGAGCTATGAGCGAGGTGTTTTTCATCAAAAAACCTGACGCACGTATAAATTATCCTCTGTTGTAATAAGTTTAATTTATATTTTTCCTTTGCAGTTTAAATAAACCATGCATGTCATATATTTCAAACAGGGCATCTTACTTTATTAATATTTATTATGAATGTCTTAAATAACAAACTTTAACAACATAAGGGCAGATCCCTTTAGCGCAGCTGATGATGCTTTGAAGTGATGCTAAAGGGAGCGAGGGTATACAATTTCACTTGATTCAACTCCTCCATCCTCCTGTCTTTTCCTTGCGTCGCATCATGAAGGGGTGGAGCTAAGACATGAGGAAAGGAAGCAAGGAAAGGAAATGAGGATGCACAAATAATGCTGCGTTCAAGTCCTCCTGGGACGTACGTACTTACGAGTTGACAAGTTGTAATTACGACGTCAGGTGCGTTCAAGTCAGTTTAGTCGGCACAAGATGGCGGTGTACCTTCTTTTAATAAATTCCAAGAAAATACAACAAGGGTCTGTTAACTCTGCTTAAAAAAAAATGAAGAGCAAAGAATTTGCATCAGGTGTGTTTTGCGTTTTTAATATTTTAAAAAAATAATTTATGAAGCCACTTTAATCTGTATCACATAAAAACTTGTTATTAATTGTTATATTACAATCCTGCCACATTCAAAAAGCTTATTTTTTGTAAATAAAGCCTTACAATGTCACTGCTTAATACCTATAAGTATTGTGATTTATGTTTTACTTTGGCAATCTCTCTGTCTCCCTCTGTCAGACATGCAGTTCTACAGTACTTGTCACCGACAACCCACTAAACTATCAATTTAAACAAAGATTTACCGTCAACTACAGACGTTGCATCCATCGATCCCGCCATGTTTCTCATTGACACGCCCCCAACTCGGAAGCTCAGGGATTAAAGAAAATTTTGAGTTTCCCACTCATAATAATGACTTTGTGGTGGCGTTCATGTGCGTTCAACTCGTAAATACGATCTATCCGACATGACTTGAACACACCTTAAGAACTGAGAAGCACCCACTGAGTTGGAAAAAGTATCACCCCCTCCCTAAAAATTATTTGTAATCTCAATCAGGTGTAATTAATCACCTTCTCAATGGCACACAAAGCCATTTGACATTCAACTGTGATCAGCTGTGGTAATTTTGATTAGCTCAGCATGAAAAGAGCTTTCCTGAAGCATTTCAGTCCTTAGTAGTACAATTAAAGCAAACAATCAACTATGAGTGGCAAGGCACTGTTAAAAGATCTCAACAGAGAAATTGTGGACAGGCACAAGTCAGGAGATAGAAACAAAACAATTCAAAGGCTTTTTCAATGCCTAGAAGTACAGTGAAGTTTATTATTAAGAAGTGGAAGGTATTTGCCACAACACAAACCCTCCCTGGATCAGGACATCGCTCCAAACTGGATGAAAGAGCCAGGGGGAAACTGGTCAGAGAGGCAACCAAGAGGCCTACAGCAACTCTGAAGCAGCTGCCGGAATTTATGACAAAGAGTGGTCATTGTGTGCGTGTGGCGACAATATCACAAATTCTCCACTAATGTGGCTTGTATGGAAGGGTTAGCGAGAAAAAAGCCACTCCTCAAGAAAGGCCACATGCGGTCAAGACTGAGCTTTGCCAAAACGCACCTTAAAGATTTTGAGGCAGATGAGACTAAACAAAGTATTTGGCCTCAACACCAAACAATATGTCTGTCGGAAATCCAATACAGCTCACCATCCAAATAATAGCATTCCAACAGTAAAGCATGGAAGTGGTCATATCCTGTTATGGGGTGTTTCTCTGCAGCAGGGACTGGAGCACTTGTCAGGATAGAAGGAAAAATGGACGAGGCAAAATACCGTCAAATTCTTGAGGAAAATCTGCTGCCCTCTGCCAGAAAGTTGTCAATGGGAAGAAGGTTTACCTTCCAACATGACAATGACCTAAAACACCGCAAAACTGAACACACAGTGGTTGAAGGAGAAAAAGGTGAATGTCCTTGCATGGTCTAGTCAGAGCCCAGACTTAAACCCCATTGAAAATCTGTGGAATGACTTGAAGACTGCAGTCCACAAACAGTCACCATCAAATTTAACTGAACTTGAGCAGTTGATTTTGATTTTTGCCCTAGAAGGGTCACTACAATAAAGATACTCAAAGCACAAGTGGAATGCAGGAAGAATTTCAAGTAGAACTGTTGACGGTGTTCTGCTCTCTCTGAGTATGACCTTCAACATAGCATAAAAAATCCATACTGGACAACATTAGTCCAGTATAAAAGCCTACAATATGAACAAATACTTACACTTGTAATGGCAAAACCATTGCACTTTAGATATGGACAATAAAAATAGAATGAATAAAGAAGAGTGGCGAAAAAAAATCAAGAATGAATTTAATATGAATTACTATAATATAGAATAAAAATTCATGTGAAAAAATATATACAAATTAGAATTAAAAAATACAATTTAATTTAAAAAGAAAATGAGATAGAAGAAACAGTATGAGTGTTTTTTTTTTAGGACCAGATAACATTTTATTTAATGACTTTGTTTGACCATCCCAACAGATAATATATATTTTAGTGAAGCTGCATTTTGTTGTTTGTCTTTTCTGTAAGATGGTTGTGGACTAAAATTATTTACCAGCTGAATTAGGGTGCTGTTTTTCTTTCTTTAGTCTTGATATTATGTGTTTATAATCGCATATATGTATGTTGTAAGTGTAAGTACTGCTGCCAATGCATTTTCTAATTTAAGATGTTTGTAAGGTTTGTAAATAAACTGTTGCAGTCCATTTTTTTGTAAAAAAAAAAAAAACCTAAAAAAACTATTTCACAGTATATACTTTTCTTATTAATGGAGGTTTTTTTTTAGGAATGTGTGTCCTACTTTTGTTCAGACACATTATTTGGTGTTCTTTTTAATTGTTTACATTTCACTCAAAGGGCTTGTTAACACATGACATGTTGTTCTGTGTAACCTAAGACATTGTGTCAAGATGAAATTGTGGAAAATCTTATGATGATCTTTAAATCATCATGAGGCTTTCTCATTACCACCTGTGTGTTTGGTGGTTGTCAGTATAGTATGCAAACTGTTTACTGACAACCTATATTATATGGTGTATTGGATTAATTCACCTAAAGATGCACTCTGTTCAATTTTGTTGCACTGTTTTTACCTGTAAAGTGTGTGTGAGTGTGTGGATGGCCCTTAAGATATTCTGGCCGAATCTTGCCAGCAAAGCTGCTAGGAAATCTTGTCCATGTACTATAAGAGAACTGAATTACAGTGATCAGAGCCCAGTCTCCATCTGAGAGACCAATCATCTCTGATTTCAGATTAGACCCTTCAAGAATTTCCTACAATACTGCTCACGTTATAGAAGTGCAATTCATGTTTTAGTTCATAGGGAAAAAAAGAAGAAACAACAATAACAACAAAAAACATTGGAATTAAAGAAATAGTTCACCCAAAAATTGGTTATGCAAACCGATTGTTAAAGCAGCTGTCCGGGTGGCTGGTCTCAGACGATCTTGGAGGTGAAGATGCTGGATGTGGAGGTCCTGGGCTGGTGTGGTTACACGTGGTCTGCGGTTGTGAGGCCGTTTGGAAGTACTGCCAAATTCTCTGAAACACCTTTGGAGACGGCTTATGGTAGAGAAATGAACATTCAATTCATGTGCAACAGCTCTGCTGGACATTCCTGCAGTCAGCATGCCAATTGCACGCTCCCTCAAAACTTGCAACATCTGTGGCATTGTGCTGTGTGATAAAACTGCTCATTTTAGAGTGGCCTTTTATTGTGGCCATCCTAAGGCACACCTGTGCAATAATCATGCTGTCTAATCAGCATCTTGATATGCCACACCTGTGAGGTGAATGGATTATCTCGGCAAAGGAGAAGTGCTCACTAACACAGATTTAAACAGATTTGTGAACAATATTTGAGAGAAATAGGCCTTTTGTGTGCATAGAAAAAGTCTTAGATATTTGAGTTCAGCTCATGACAAATGGGGGCAAAAACAAAAGTGTTGCGTTTATAATTTTGTTCAGTGTGTATTTCAAATTTCCTGAAATGTACTCACCATCAGGCCAGCCAAGATGTAGATGAGTCTGTTTCTTCATGGGAGTAGATTTGGAGAAATTTAACATTATTGTACATCACTTGCTCACAAATGAATCCTCTGCAGTGAATGGGTGCCGTCAGAATGAGAGTCCAAACAGCTGATAAAACATCACAATAATCCATAAGCAATCTGCACAAATCCACCATTAACAAATTCATAATTTCTTTAGAACTCTTTTGGACTGTTTTCACTTATTTGCATCTTGCATATTTCTCTCCTGATTCAGAC
Organism: Sinocyclocheilus grahami; assembly: GCF_001515645.1. Taxonomy (NCBI): domain Eukaryota; kingdom Metazoa; phylum Chordata; class Actinopteri; order Cypriniformes; family Cyprinidae; genus Sinocyclocheilus; species Sinocyclocheilus grahami. The sequence continues at coordinate 531,549 of NW_015505592.1, forward strand.
AAGATTACTTTTTCACTGGAGAAAGCAATATTATGGATAGAGGACTCATATTTTAGCCGGAAGCAATGCTTTGCATTAAAAAAAAACATCTTGGTGGATATGTTTCTTACAAATATGGAGCCTTTTTTAGAGAAAAAAAATCATGAAGAATATAAGTGTTTTATTTTACTTCTTCGATTTAATAGGGAGCTGACCAAGAATACATACTGTTTTTAATAATTCATCACATTGGCTGCTGTGCCGTTAGCTCTCGGGACAGTGTTGTGACTGTATGTGTGACTTCCTACAGAGCCCTTTAGTGCAAACACTGGAACAAAAGAGATTGCACAAATAATTGTCAAAACACAGCTTGGGCTACTGCCTGAGAGTTTATATAAGAGCACGACTTCCAGAAACTCATATGTAGTGTTTTTTTTATGCATCATGACAGCTGACCATGAAAAAAATTATAATAATGCAGTCTTTTAGAGTAATTTACCAAGAATCCAGCATTCACTTTGACTCTGAGATAATAAGTTTGCATTAAACGCTGGTGCCAAGAAAAATGTGTCATATGCTCACTGCAGCTGTGGTTAAAAAGCCTTGAATTCAGAGATCAACATGGTGATAGATAAAAACTGCATCCATTAAATGGAGAGAGAGAGTGTGTGTGAGGTGAATAGAGAGAAATCATGCCTTCAAATGTTCTTAGGGACACATGAAGCAGTCTGGCACCAGTTGCTTTGATCGAACACAGCAATCCATCTGAAACATGAGAGCCTGCGCTACGACTGAAACCTTCTAATGCAGTCAAGTCTCACACGTTCTGAGAAAAACAGTTATGAAAGTCCTTCATCTGTTCAGCAGCATTTATTCACATCAGTGTAAATGCTAGACTGATGTGCGATGCATGCAACACTGGCTCTGGTGCCATAGAATATAAAAATAATTTACCCAGTGCTGGATGTCATTATTTTGAGGACTCAGAAAATGATGCTGTAAATATGTTGTGAAACAGAAGTGACATGTTACCATCTTGTGGGAGCAATGCATCACTTTAGAATTAACATTCAATTACAACGGGTAGAAGAAGTTGTATTGACCTGTGTTTCAGCAATTTGTTCAGCGAAACCCTAAGGAGACACAATGTCTCCCCCCAGTAATAACAGATTATTTTTTAAATGACATTGATTTACTTTCTACAGCCTTCCCTTTGGTATTATAGTCATAAAACAGAGGACACTGGGGCTAGTTGTCTCATGTGGTATTGTCACATGGTCTGTATCGCAGTAAATATACATAAATATGTTTTCTCTAGTAGTGGGTATGTTGGTTTCAAACATGTAGTTCATTACCCTCTTAAATTAGTATTATTTTTGTGAAATCTATAATCAGCTGTTTGACAACAGGTTCCAACTTTGATAATTTATTAATCATGTTACAGCTATTGTCTTGGCTAATAGTAGTGTAAATGTTCAAAGTTACCAAGATTCAGTGTGTGCCTGTACAGAAATTTACTTTCAGAAATAATATAAATATTCTCTGAAATAATCAAATTAATTAAAATGAACTTTTCAGTTAGTAAGCAGAAGTTGCACACAATTACACCTCCAAACACCTCAGAAATACAATTATTATTATTATTATTATTATTATTATTTACTTGAGTAAACTGTGTGACAAGTAGCCCCTTTTTCCTTTCCAAAGTTTTGTTAGCAAACTTATTTATTTTATTAGGAGGTATAAATTGCGTTATGTAGTGTTTCTACTGCGCTCTCTCTCTCTCTCTCTCTCTGTCTTCATCTCTTAATTAATATATTTATGCATGTGTGTATTTATGCACTTTTTTATTTATTTATTTTTTTGTTATTTTATTTTATCTTTCATTCTATTATCCATGGCTATCTGCAGTAGCAATACTGAAATCCACCAAATAAATTACATGTGAATTTTTCTTTGCAAAAAAATATATTTTCACATGGCCTGTTAGTTTTAGCAGTTTATTCCAGGCAGTTGTGTGCAACTTCAATTTACTAATTGAAAAATATTAAAATGACTGTTTGGGTGTTATTTTTTTTATTTATTTTATTTATTAATTTTATTTATTTAAATTTTTTTTTTTTCTGCAGTAGCAATACTGAAATCCACCAAATAAATTACATGTGAATTTTTCTTTGCAAAAAAATATATTTTCACATGGCCTGTTAGTTTTAGCAGTTTATTCCAGGCAGTTGTGTGCAACTTCAATTTACTAATTGAAAAATATTAAAATGACTGTTTGGGTGTTATTTTTTTTATTTATTTTATTTATTAATTTTATTTATTTAATTTTTTTTTTTTTTTTTTTGCCATTTTCGGGATTGGGTTAGTTCAAGAGTCTCTAGTAAATTAAAAGCCTGTAGCTGCTCTGGTGCCTTCTCTTAATTGAGAGTCTATTAAAGGCACTCAAGGCTGTGTAATCTCACATCATTCCAAACCATTAGAATGAATCATCTCTGTGTCTCTCAAGAATCTCTATAACAATCTTTCACCATACCTACTTAAGCTTTATATTGTTATTAACTATGAAACGACAGCACAACATGTTCCAATGAGTTTTACATTTCATATAGAACATGTTTTATCCTGAGTTACTAAATGATGGTTCTTTAAATTCAGACGTAGGTATGGTAATTTAGCACTTTGTGTGTGTCTGAGAAGTGTCTGTTTAATGTCATCCTGTGGATAAAACATGCAGTTTTTGTATCAGATGTATCAGATGTTTCATAATAATCTATAAAAGTGATTAGTTATCTTTTATTATTATTATTATTATTAAACAAAATACAGTATAAGTGTCACGAATCCGGTCCATGAACTTCCATCTGCTAGCCATCAGAGGTCACCCTTTCCATTTTCATTGACTCTCGCACTACACACTGTTGCATATCACCCCGGACTACATATCACATCATTCATTGCACTGATTGCACACAGCACTGATTGCACACAGCTGTTTCATATCACTCACTCACTATATAACACTCACTCAAACAACCATTCTCTGCCGAGTATTGCTTAGCCTGTTATTATTCCTAGTTTCTGTTATCCTGCCCGTGTTGCCTTGCCTTGCCTTGTCTGTTTTCTCGGTTTCTGATCTTTGCCTGTTTTCCTGGATTTATCCCTCTAGTCTCGCCCCTGTGATTCTGTCTGCCGATCATTGACCTACGCTAGCCCTAGGACTATTTGTGTGTTTTGCCCGCCATATACCTGTTTGCCATTGTTCGACCCTGCCTGTTATGATCACGTCTCTTAAATAAAAGCTTGCAGATGGATCCACACGTCTCACGTCTCGTCAGTCCCGTTACAATAAGATTGATTTACATTTGTTATGTCTTTTTTTCCAAAATGATAGAAGCAGAAATGGAAAATCTGCATCACAACATTGGCCTCTGACATTTTAAGGAAACTTATTTTCCACTTCTGGCATATGCATCTCCCTGGTGACTAAAGCCAAATAAGGCTTAAGAAGAATGGGATCTGAAAACAGTCTTTCTGCTCAAAGACTCAGGTAACCTTCATTGGCTTACCGTCGGGACTTGTCAAGGTTATTTTCACATAAACACACCGAACTCCCAGAGTGCACTTGAATGTTATCAGGGATCAATCTGAAACCTTCCTGCAGAACGAGGGAAACCACAGGGTCACATTTTTTGTCTTGCGTGTAGTTATAGCATCACTGCGGGCAAAACTTAAGCTCTTTATCAGATGTTTATCTTATATTACTCCATCAAAATATATTTCACCTAAGCTAAAGGCCACAGTCTGTGGAATTTACATGAATAATACTGACCACCTGTATGCTGTGTATTATTATAATTTGTAATGTTAAATTGTGAAAAATTAAGGGGAAAAAAGTAATTTAGTGTTTTTTATTGGTACGCTCTCTGTTGTTTTGAACTAATAATAATATATTTTTTTAAATTATTAGTTTAAGTTTAAGGTTAATTCATAAATCTGTCTGTAGAAATTAATATTAATCTAGATAAATGCTACAGTATTTTTTTTATTGTTAGTGCATGATACCTAATGCATTAACTAACATAATTAACCTAATGTAATGTGTTTCCATTATTATCATCATCTTAACTATTTATTATTATTATTATCTGCCTCAGTGGCTTAATTTAAATACACTTGATACAGCACTTTTTACAGCTTTTGTTTTTGTCAATAAGATGCAGGTGTATGTGGTGTACTGATACTGTAAAATAAACTGTTCAGTAAATTTGCCTGTGACTGACTCTCCTATACACTACAGTTGGCCAGAGTCTCATTTTATTTTTGATGGTAAAGTGACGTCAAATGAAAATAGTAGGCCATTTTTAGAAGCCAGGGCCTGATTCACGGTGAATGCCCTGATGTAATATATATTGACATATCAGCGTTGACACAAAATACCTGTGAAAACCAAAATGACTTACAATAGAGGAATACAACAAGCGATTCATCACAGGAAGTGCTCGTAATACAAAGTTTCAGATATTATTCAGATTATTACAAGTACGGGGGGATTAAGGGGATTAATTAAAAACGTCTCCACACAGTTTTGTTTACTGTGTGGAGACGTGCTGATATCATGTTTGGTCACGTTCTGTATCGCGTATCTTGTCAGTGTCTGCGCTTGCTTGGCCATTTGTTGTGGGAAAAATAAGGAAAGTGTGTCCAGCTGAATTAATTTAGTATTTTGTTAGACAGGTATAAAAAAAAGCTTAGTTTACCACGGCAGCCGTCGCGTGAAGGCCTCTTCGTGTGAAGACCGAAGAATGTAAAGACCATTGAATTTTTAGCTTTATCTTTTGTTTTTCATTTAAATGTTAAGTTTTGAAATTTTGTTGTATGCATTTTACTGTGATGGAGTCATCATAGTAAAACTCTCCGTGTCCCCAGAGGGACTGGCCAGAGGCACGTGGATAGGCGTTGCGCCACCGAACTGCAATCTCATGGCCACTGGCGAATAGGGGTCATCGTGGATGAGAATGCGGTGCGTCGCTCACTGTCAGCCCACGAGCCATTGCCAAACCATGCACAGCCTTGTAAGTGAGCATCAGAATTTTAAAAGCAACCCTAACCCTAACCGGAAGCCAATGCAAAGACTCGAAGATAGGAGTGATATGATCACTTATCCTTATTCTAGTTAGGGTTCTAGCAGAAGTTTTATGCTGAGGAGCCGAGAACGTGTCCCGGCAACAGCGAGTGGTTCAAGATTGTGGCATGGGGATATAACATCTCCGTTCCTTCCATCAGGGAACGAGGGTTATGTACATAACCGAGAAGTTCCCTATCTGTCGGTCACTACGAGTTATGTTGTGACGACATTAGGGGTCTATGGAAAATGCCACAACCTGAACAATGTCACAACCCTGTGGCGCTGCAAATGTTGACAAGCCGTAGCATGTCAAGTCAAAAGCTATGCTAAGGTAGTAACCTTCCTAAAGCCCCTGGTACTGAAGAGGAACAAATGGTGAGTACATTGCTGCTGGAGAAGGCCATGCTGCTGTTCCGTCCACAAAAAAGTTTTTTGGAAGGAATTTCAACCTTCGGTGAAAGATTGCTTCAAATCTTCCCTATTTGTTCTTTCAGCCTGGCAGAACGATGGCAAAGCAAGCCTTCAGAAAAAGGTCACTATGGAGACCACATCCCACCCGTACAGAGTGACATGTGGAGATACTGATATGGACTGACCCAGGGGGTAGTACTACACATGGAATGGGTCTTTGAGGCAGGTCCTACCTTAGAGTAGGGATGGAACAACTGCCAGAAGAGACTGACAGAGCGGTCTGTCAAGAAAAGACACGGGTTTACCAAGAGGGAAACCTACCGTGGAAGAATACACATATTGGATTGCCTGCAGGGAATCAAGACATATGGACACCTAGCCCAGTACAGGGGCTGACCGGGACTCCGGACATGCTAACACCAGTACTGGGCCTGGTGTCAGACTGCTCCGCCAAGTCTGACTGCCGGGGGTGCTGGAGGATGCTCAACCAGGGTTCGCCGACCGGGGAACTCTACTAGGAGAAGAAGGCGCTCACATCCGCATGTGAGGGGGAATGGCGCAGCAAGCATGACACCGAGCCAATTCTATCCACCAATTACCTGTTACCCAACACAAGGGAAGAAACAGGCTCTACACGAAGGCTGTAAAACCTCTCAAAGGTGTTAGGTGTCGCCCAGCCAGCAGCTCGACAGATGTCTACCAGAGATGCGCCATGCGTCAACGCCCAGGAGGAGGCAACACTCCAAGTGGAGAGAGCTCTCACCCCCGGGGGCACGGCTCACCTTGGGATTGGTACGCCAATGCAATGGCATACCCTATTCAGTGGGCCAACCTCTGCTTGGAGACAGCCTTCCCTTTCTGCTGAACTCCGTAGCAGACAAGGAGCTGCTCAGAGCTTCTGAAGCTCTGGGTGCAGTCCACGTAAATGTGTAACGCTCTTTCGGGACACAGCAATGCCATGGCTGGATCTGCCTCCTCTGTGGGCAGCGCTTGCAGGTTCACCACCTGGTCTCGGAAGAGAGTGGTGGGAACCTTGGGCACGTATCCAGGCCGGGGTATCAGGACAACATGAGAGTAGGCCGGCCCTAACACAAGGCACTCTTCACTAATCGAAAATGCTTGGAGGTCCCCGACTCTCTAGATGAAAGTGAGCATGATCAGGAGCGCTCGCTTAACGGACAGGAACTTTAGCTTGACTGATTCAAGAGGCTCAAAGGGACCCCTTTGAAGTCCAGCCAGGACAACAGAGAGACCCCAAGAGGGTATAAGGGGTGTCCTAGGAGGATTTAACCTTCTGGCACCCCTCAGGAACCTAACAATCAGGTCATGCTTCCCCAGGGACCGGCCATCCACTGCATCATGATGTGCTGCGATAGCAGCAGATGACAGCCTGCGCTCCAACCCTTCTTGCAGGAAAGAAAGCACGACTCTAATCGAGCATCTTTGGGGGTCTTCTCGGTGAGAAAAACACCAATTCATGAACAGACTCCACTTCAAAGCATAGGCTTGACTCGTAGAGGGCGCTCTAGCCTGAGTGATAGTGTCTACCATTGCTAATGGCAGATCACTTAGGTCTGCCGCGTCCCGTCCAGGAGCCACACGTGGAGGTTCCAGAGATCTAGACATGGGTGCCATATGGTGCCCAGCCTCTGAGAAAGAAGGTTCTTCCTCAAGGGGATGCGCCAGGGAGAGGCTGTCGCAAGGAGCATGGGTTCCGAAAACCAGGTCCGGGTGGGCCAGTAAGGCGCAACCAGCAGGACCTGTTCCTTGTCCTCCCTGACCTTGCACTGTCTGTCAGTTTGTGCGAGCAGGCTCACTGGGGGAAACACATATTTGCGTAGAGCCCATGGCCAGCTGTGTGCCAGTGCATCCGTGCCCAGGGGGGCCTGGGTCAGGGAATAGTAAAGCTGGCAGTGGAAGGACTCAGTTGAAGCAAACAGGTCCACCAAGCTGAGCTGAGCTAGACTGTAGGCTAAAAAAAAACATACCAGACCACACAATTAGTAAAATATTAATAAAATAATCCACAATCCATTGCACATAGTGCCCCAGCCCGTATTGGAGACATCTGTCGTGACCACGACATGCCGGGACACTTGTTCTAAGGGCACCCTGGCCCGTAGAAAAGCAAGGTCCGACCAGGGGCTGAATAATCGGCACCAAGCCCATCTCGGTACTCGGGAGTGTAACCAGTGCTGAAGTGGTCTCATATGAAGCAATCCGAGCGGCGTAACTGTGTCTGCAGATACCATACAGCCCAGGAGCCTCTGAAAGTGTTTCGGTGGTACCACCATCCTGCCTCTGAAGGAACTCAGGCAGTTCAGCACCGACTCGGCACGTTCGTTGGTGAGACGTGCCGTCATACTCACAGAGTCTAACTCCATACAGCGAAAAGAGATTCTCTGCATGGGGGAGAGCTTGCTCTTGTCTCGGTTGACCTGAAGCCCCAACTGACTGAGGTGCCGGAGCACCAGGTCCATGTGAACTCCTCTCACCGCTTTTCTTGGGTACAATGAAGTAAGGGCTGTAAAACCCCTTCCTCATCTCGGCTGAAGGCACAGGCTCGATTGCATCCTTCGCCAATAGGACAACAATCTCCTCGTGCAAGACATATGCATCTCGGACTTCCCCCGAAGTCTCGAGAACGCCGCTGAACTTGGGGGTTCGCCTGGCGAACTGAATCGCGTAGCCGAGTTGAACCATCTGAATGAGCCAGCGGGACGGGTTGGGTAGCTCAAGCCACGCTCCCAAACTCCGTACGATTGGTACTAAAGGGACAGTTGACATACCCGCAGTGGTGCAGCGATGGAGAGTTGTGCTGGGTGGCCCAGAATGCATCGCATTCAGAGTCATCACAGTAAAACTCTCCGTGTCCCCAGAGGGACTGGCCAGAGGCACGTGGAGAGGCGTTGCACCACCGAACTGCAATCTCATGGCCACTGGCGAATAGGGGTCATCGTGGATGAGAATGCGGTGCGTCGCTCACTGTCAGCCCACGAGCCTTGCAACCCCGAGGGAAAAGGAAACTGCTTTTTCTTTGACAATGTGGACGCTGACATACTCCTGGGCCACCAGAGTGGACATCGCTTTCCTGCGCTGTGACTTTCATCGCCCGGAAGGCAAAGTCAGTCGTCGTGCGCAGCTCCTGCATCAACCTCGGGTCAGTACTACCCTTGTGCATTTGGTTGAGTGCCTTAGCTTGATGTACCTGCAGTATCGTCATGGCATGCAGGGCAGAGGCAGCTTGGCCCGCAGCACTGTAAGCTTTGGCAGCGAGAGCCGCCGACAGCTTACAGGCTTTGGACGGGAGACACGGACGATTCCTCCAAGTGGCAGCATTTTGCGGGCACAAGTGCACCGCAACCGCTTTCTCCACCTGGGGAATGTCCATGTACCCCCTGGCTGCCCCACCATCGAGGGTAGTGAGGACGGAAGAGGGAGATGAGCGGCTTCTGGCCGTAAAAGGGGCCGTCCACGACTTTGTCACCTCTTCATGCACCTTCAGGAAGAAAGGAACCAGAGCAGAACGTGGTTGTGAGCCGCGCTGCGCTCCGAGAAACCCATCATCCAGCCGCAAGCGCTCAGGGCTGGGCGGTGTAGTCACCTCCAGCCTGTTGCTCACAGCTGCCCAGGCAAGCATGGTCGACAGCTCTGGGTCCAAATCCCCCGATGCTGCGATCGCCATCTGATCCTCCAGTAGCGCACCGAATGTCAAGCTGGGACCGCCGTGAGACGGCCCAGCAGAATCACTAGGCAGCCATGCATGTGAGAGGTCCGTGGGGTGTGGCCCAGCGGAGAAGTTCTCACTGTAACCCTCAAATCTTCCAGAGCACAATAAGATAGGCGATACTCTGCTCGTGGCAAAAAAATCGGGTTTTGGATGGGTAGTGGCAGAGGGGTCTGCTCCTCTCCCCTTGAGGAGGGAGAGACGTGATTGCAGTGATGCCATAGTCATAAGCCCACAATAGACACATAACTCATCCACAAGTGCCGCTTCAGCGTGCTGAAGGCCCAGATACTGAAGACAGCGATCGTGGCCATCGACAGAGAACAGGAAATGACTGCATCCAGAAGGACACAGACAAAATGGTATCTTGAAAAAGACACAAATCGTCAGTGATTTGCTCTTTTAGATGAAACTGCTCTTTTAGCTGAAGCGCTTAGGGGAATCACTGCTGACAGGGACACCGCTGTAACGCGCCATAACACCAACCAGGAACAGCCTCTCGAACACAAAGATGAAAGCTTTGCAGTGAGTATTTCATTCGCCTATTATCCCCTTGTGCACGGGGAGTGACTCAGCATGCAAAATCCACTAGCCAATTTGTATTGGCGTTTTCTCTTTAACTCAGAGATGATTGGGCTCCCAAGTTAGACCCCTAATGTCGTCATGACATAACGTGTACTGACCGAGAGATAGGGAACTATGGAGGGTGTGAGAGAGCACGAACAGTAAGTTGCTGGCTGCACTTAACGGCCACCAGTGTCGCTAAAAACAAGTTTCTGAATTCTACATAGAGCCCCTTTAACAGCTAAATAAAGCATTGAGCATTTTTAGAAGTTAATCTTCATTGTTGACAGTGAAATAATGTACCTGTATGATGGATCCCAGTGATGTGGTGTATATGGAGAAGAGGAGGGGTCCGAGAACTGATCCCTGAGGAACCCCAATGACCAGTTGATGTGCTTTGGATACCTCCCCTCCCCAGGCCACCCTGAAAGACCTACCTGTGAGATAGGATTCAAACCAGTGAAGTGGAATCCCTGTGATGCCCAGTGATTAGAGGATGGACAGGAGGATCTGATGATTCACAGTGTCAAAAGCAGCAGATAGATCCAGCAGAATGAGAACTGATGATTTGGAATCAGCTTTTGCAATCCGCAAGGCTTCAGTGACTGACAGTAATGCAATCTCAGTTGATTGGTCACTTCTGAAACCTGACTGGTTAACATCCAGTTGGTTATTCTGTGAAAGAAATAATGATAGCTGGTTGAAAACAACTTGTTCAAGAGTTTTCGTTATGAATGGAAGGAGAGAGACAGGTCTGTTGCTATCTACAAGTGAAGTGTTTAATGTAGGTTTTTTGAGCAGTGAGGTTACCCGAGCATGCTTGAATGCAGTGGGGATAATGCCTGTGAGAAGAGATGCGTTGATGATATGTGTGAGTGCAAGTAAGAGTGTAGGATAGATTGCTTAGAGAAGGTATGAAGGGCTTGGGTCTAGAGGGCAGGTTGTAGGAAGGCTGGAGAGAAGTTTTGATACTTCTGCCTCAGTGAGGGAACAGAAGGAGGAGAGGGGAGTTTTAGCAGTCGATGTGGTTGGTTTGAGTTCCTGTGTGTGTGGAGCTGAGAACTTACTGCTGATGGTTTTAGATTTGTTTGTGAAGAATGTGATAAAATCATCTGCTGTTAAAGAGGAGATGGGAGGTGGTGGAGGGGGACAGAGGAGAGAATTTAATGTTTTGAAGAGATTACGTGTGTCTGAAGTGCTGTTGATCTTGTTGTGGAAATATGAAGATTTGACGGTATAGACTTCAGCAGAGAAAGATGAAAGCAAAGACTGATGAATACTCAGGTCTGACGGATCTTTCGATTCATGCCATTTTCTCTCTGCTGCCCTAAGTTTGGACCGATGTTCACCAAGAACATCAGACAGCCAGGGGTTAGAAGGGGTAGCACGTGCTGCATAAAAAGTGGAGCATAAAGATGGGAGGGTGAACGCGAGCGTAGGTTTCGGCTAAAAGTAACCGGTAGAGGGGTTGGTGGCACACAGGTAGCATGATGTAGGTTAAATGTTATAAGGAAATTATCAGAGATGTGTATGGGGTTTTACCAAAATGTTGTCTGCTATACAATTGTGTGTGTAAGTTAAGTCAAGCTGGTTGCCTGATTTTTGAGTGCTTGTAGTGGTAAGTTGTTTGAAATCAAATGAAGATAGGAGTGAATGGAAATCTGCAGCATAATGCTTCTCCAGATGGATGCTGAAGTTGCTAAAGACTACAACTGGACTGCCATCCTCAGGGAATGAGGACAGCAGCCCATCCAGATCCTCTATAAAGGTGCCCAGTTGACTAGGAGTGCAATAAATTCCTACAACATGAGTTTTATAGGAGCTGTGACCGTAATAGCATCAGAGTCAAATGAGTTATTATTGCATAGGGAAATTGGGTTAAGTATTTCCAATTGTTAGAAATGAGAAGACCAGTACCAGGGCTGAACGCTTGCACAGATAACAAATAAATACACAATTCTCGACTCTGGAGTGAAAACAGCTATGCAAGCCTTCACAATTAGCACACCAAAAGCTTATAGCAGGTGAACGGCTCAAATCGAACAGTATTATAAGCAAGCTGGATTTCTTTGTTCCATGGACAGTTCACCACTTAAGTGCAGTAAACGAGCAATACAAACTTCAAAAGCTTCTTAGCTGACGCCTTTCATTCTAATTACAAATAAGTGCAATCAAAATACAAATTATAACGAAAGAAGAAAAATAGAAATAGATAGTAAATGAAATAATCCTTCCTAGCAGCAAATAAAAATCTAAACAACAGAAATAGAAACAAAGTATTAGGAAAACATTTAAGCGCTACTGCCTTCTCTGCTAACTAATCGCTTCTCCATTTTCAACATTTACTAATACATTATTAAAATCAAGTTGTATCTGTTAATATCAGTTAATGGATCTGAGCTAACAAGAACTAACAATGAATAGTTGTACTTTTATTTACTAACATCTACAAAGATAAAGAAATACTGTAAGAAATATATTGCTTATTGTTAGTTAATAGTTAATACATCAAATAGTGTTAACTAATGGGACCTTATTGTAAAGTGTTTCCCAATATACTGTATGTAACAGCAAAATTGGAAGGTAACAAATAAAAATATCAAACCATTGTTTTTGCCAACAGCTAATGCAAGTAATGGCTTGTGTAAATTTACATTATTATATCATTTATAACACATTATTATAAATGGACAACTTTCCCCAACCAAATGTTTATGAAAAACAAACTTGTCCTGAGAAAATTTAACCGAATTTACTATTATTTTATTTTATTTTTAGCAAGAAAGAGCAAAAATATATTATATATACAGTATATATTATATAGTTCACCCCAAAATGAAAACTGTATCATCATTTACTCACTTCTGTTCCAACATAAAATATGATATTTTTAATAATGCTGTTAACCAAACAGTTTATGGTCCCCTTTTTATTCCAAAGTGTTTCCCCCATGCTATGGAAGTCAGTGGGGACCAGCAACTGTTGGTTACCAGCATTATTCAAAATATCCTTTATGTTTAATATAAATAAACTTATACAGGTTTGAAACAACTTGACAGTGAGTCAATGATGACAGTTTTTAAGCTTTTTATTATAGTACACTCTAGTATGTGATCAGAAATAATAGCACTAATAAACAAAATGTGCACTTATACATCTGCAGTGGATCATACTGGAGCATGTACATTTCAGGCAATCCCATCCCTCCTCAGATTTCAAATTAGCTTTCAATCAATGATTAATCTACCACACAGAATTAATCTGAACTAAAAGCTCCATTCATTTGTTAACATTTACCTCTGGCATGATGGAGCCTGTGTAGGTGCACATAATTTACAACATGAATCTGATATACTGACATTCCTTCATCACAGCAGACTCTTAAGCAGGCACTAGATTTCGAGGCTTTCTTGGTAATTGCTAGCCATGGGGGAGCAATAATGAAAAGATTTATTGATTCAGTGACAGGTGCTTGGAAAAGGAGCAAGGGTGTTAAACAAGGCGGTAGTTAAAGTGTTCACCACAAAAATGACAGCAGGGACAGATTATGACACAGCGGTGCCCTGGGCACGGACCGATTAAAGGCCCCCCTAGGTTGAAATTACGTTCCTTTTTTATTCTAAATTTTTCCAAACTTGTTAACTATATCATAAAATATCATGATTCTCAAATATAAGTAAATACATTTTGCACCTTTATAGATCATGTTAGGGTATCTATAATGGGCTGTGGGAAAGTAGCCTAATATTAGTGTAATCTATTAACTAGCCTATGCATAAAACCCGTCGTTTAATTGTACTAGATATGGGTGTCATGTCATAGAATATTTTTAATATGACTGACTTTGTATTTAAGGTACATTTAATAAAAACATTGTAAGTTACTAATTATAACACTTTCATTGTACATAAGGAGAGCAAAGAATATTAGCATTATACCTCTGATGGACTCTCCCACTCCCCCCCTCCCAAATACACACACACACTGTCACTTTAATCAGTCGAAATAAGCTCTTTTGCACTACAAATCATTGTTTTTTGCACTACAATCACTATATCTGCACTGTTTTACTTTTACTGTTTTGCACTCTATCTGCCATATGCCTTGTGCTTTATATATATAGATATATTTTTATATTTTACCTTATTTGTATATTTGTATAGTTGTATTTTGTATTTTGTATTTAATCTGTACCTATCTGTATTTATGTTATCTGTATGCACCAAGGGTCTGAGAGTAACGCAATTTCAATTCTCTGTGTGTATGTGCTGTACATGTGGAAGAATTGACAATAAAGCAGACTTGACTTGACTTGACTTATAATGCGCAGCACTGTAAAAACGCGTCTGGCTCAGCGCCAGCATCTGTCAGCTGATGCTGTGCCGCACTGAACAGTCTAATCGTATCAAATATAAAAATATATATTATTCAGCCATTTTTGGTCTTTTGGAAGCTGCATTTAAAATCCACTTTGCTTAAAATCCTGAGGGGGCACGGTTGAAATTGCGTTCTTGAAGGAGCAGTATTTTGGCTGGGTCCCCCTCTGATCTAGTGCCCTGGGCACGTACCCGGTAGGCCCGTGCATTAATCCGTCCCTGTATGACAGGTATCATCTTATGGAAGCTGCTAATGATTTTTGCAGCTAAAAAGATTCATCCGTCTTTCACTCATGTCACATCTATTTAATGGAGAAAAAAAAAACAGTCACAACCCTCATTCCCAAGGAAAATGAGGGCCTGTTAATTGAATGTTAATGAGATGCTGTTTAAGAACTGTAGCACTGGCTACATATCAATATCTAATTAATCACGGCATGTCTGCCACCCGACACCTGCTCAGCTGTATTAGTCCGCTGGGCCCGATATGTGAGACCGACAGCACTGCTACACAAACATGTACATTAAAAACACTTCCTGTAATGCTTATACTGTAATGAGTTCACCCACAGCCATTTAATTACATGGAAACAAAGAAATCAAACTGATGATGATGATGATGATTAAAATATAATATACAAAATTATACTACTACTATTACTACAACTAATAAAAAATATACATATATATATATATATATATATATATATATATATTAATTAACATTCATCAAGATAAAAGTATAATAGTGTCAAATTAATGCATATAAATAAAATATTATTTCGATCGTCAAACGTGTATGTATGTATGCTTGTGTGTGTATGTATGTATGTATGTATATGTGTGTATATAGAAAGTGAGGAAATAATTAGTTTAAAAGAATGAAAATGTGAAATCCTAAGTTTACAGCAATATAAGCAATTGCATAGATCTGAACAACCATCAGTCACTTAATTAACCCTCGTATTGAGTTTGCTCAATGAGGTTAAAATTTATATCAAATGCACCAGTTCAGCTAGGATCTGGAGGTACTTGCTTTCCTGTGTGCTGGGTTCCCTTCCTTGTCTGGTTGCCGAAAGGGGTTTCCCGAGGTTGCTGATTGGCTGGACGCTCCGTCTTGGGAAGCCAGTGGTTGGGCGTTGGCTGACGACGCGGAGCTGTTGTCTGCAGTTGAAGTTTTAGACTGCACTCTTTCGGAGATGCGGCGTTAGGCAAACTTAACTCGGAACACACGAAACTCTCAACAGAAAATAAAATAAACTAAAGTAAAGAAATAGAAGTATGATGAGACCAGGTGGCGTTTCTCCTCATGGTTTTGGAGGAGCTGGTGTGTAAGCCAGAGCACGCACAAAACTAAAGCATGATTTAAAAAAAAAAAACAACAAGGCTCGAAAAGGCAAGAAGGAAGAGCGCGAGAGAGCGACAAAAAGCAAAGTTTGATGGTGTTTCTAGTATTTAAACCAGGCTGTTTAACACACCCCAAATGGGGTTTTGACCAATTAGATGTCGTCGTTGCTCGGGGGGTGTTGTATATTCCTCCTCCCCATTCATAAATCAAATGTTCTTTTATCGGTCACATGGTCCACATTTTTCCCGCTCTTTGCACAGTATATTTTTGGACATTATTTCTATAACAAGAATATGATACATTTGACAAAGAAGTGATTGGAAGAAACGTTTCAAGCATGAATTCTCAAACTCACACATACCAAACCTGAATACGAACCATTAAGCGATTCAATAGTTATTAAAAATACATACACAATAAATGATTAAGACATGATGGTTAAACGTGTGGGTTACATACATAATATGGAGTTATGTATAGCAATTATTAGTTGCTCACCATGGAAATGAAGTTTCTTTGGCATTCTGTGGACGTAAGGATACGTTCTGTGAAGACCAGAGAGGTTAAAATGTCTGTAAGGAATTTTAGTCTGTTCTCTGTCGTGAGGTGGGGGAAGTCAATTTACGGGGGTCGTGACTGCGTTTACTATCACGTGACGGTCATGTGGTCATCTCTTTGACCATTTAATCTTGATTACTTGCTCCAAAATTGTTGATCTCCTTGGAATTGTCAATAAGTGTTCTTTTGTTTAAATGCGGTGAGCTACTCAAAGCTGCTAGTTGGTTCAGGCTTGGGGCCAGGATCTGATTTATGAACATCCTGTTGTCTTGGGCCTCTGTGGAATTCGTCTCATGTTTCAACCATGTTTTGACCAAATCTTAGATTGTCTGATTCGGTCTGATATCCTACAATATATATCTTGTCGCTGGGTGAATGAGAACACAGACTCGGTACTGGTAGAAAGAGCCCCAGAGGGTGATTTATTAGCCCACACACTGATCACACGTGCCCTTGATGAATGGTGCTAAGGTAATACTTTAACTCCAGGACTGCCCCTAAACCGGTGCCGGAGGCGTCCGTATATAGGGTGAGGGGGCAGCCGAAGTCTGGGGCATGAAGGACCGGGGAGGACGTCAGGGCCGTCTTGAGGGCCTGGAAGGCGGCTTCGGTCTCGGGAGTCCAGTCTATCCTCTCCGGCTGCCCCTTCCTTCGGCAGCGGTCCCACCAGATCCATCCCGATCCGCTCGAAGGGCACATCGATGACCGGTATTGTTCCCTTCCGAACGAGCCCCCGGTCGTGACCTGGGAAAACACATCAAGGTAGACAGATGGCAGATTATGAGGCTGACACTCACCCTCCCTCTCGCTGTCCGTCGCTAGGTAGACCGGCCTGGGGCTGGGCGGTCCCCGACAGGCCCGACGTGGCCCATTCCGGGCGGTACGGCCTGGCATCCTGGATCCGAGGAGGAGCTTCTGGAACCCCGGCCAGTCCCGTCCCAGGAGCAGAGGTACGAGGAGATCCGGCACAATGCCCACCTCGACAGCCCAGGTCCCGGGCTCCGCCGAGATCCGCACGGTACGGGCCGCTACCCAGCGGGTGTCTCCGTGCACACACATCAGCGGCAACTGGGATTTCTGCTCGGGCCTGGGTCGTACCAGGGACGGTTGCACGAGGGTGACTGAACTGCCGGAGTCCAAGAAGGCCTGTATGGGTTTCCCTTCCAGTTTTACCATCCTGCTGGGGCCCGGGGGCAGTCCGTCCTGGTGCAGGAAACACCCCGCCACCCGCCCAGTCGGGGACTGCCGGTCTGCTGCCTGGTCGCGGTGCACCTTCGAGCGGACGCCGCTCTATCACCCTGCTAGGCCCGCTCTTTCCCCTGCCTCGCGGGCGTTCGTTGCCACCGCCAGCTCGACCGCCTCTACCAGGCTGTGGACGTCCTGGGGGTTTCGCATACTGACGCCTCAGCGGGCGGGGCAGGGCCCGTAGCAGCCAATCGATGAGTACTTTCTCAGCCACCGCCATTTAATTACATGGAACAAAGAAATCCAACTTGCTTATAATACTATGATAATAGTAATAATTATAATAAATTAATACAATTATGAAAAATAAAGCAGTGTATAATTATAATAATAATAAATTAAATATTAGTAGCAGTAGCACTGTAAACAAGGTTGCTGACATTATATTTCTGCGTAATTAAATGGCTTTTTAGATTTCCATTCCAGTGGTGATATTATTATTTTCCTGCCCATATGGCTATGATGTAGTGTATATATACGGAGATACACTGAACTCTTCCATCCCTCCACAGCTTTTTCAGCAGTGGGTTGGATTATTTGTTTATTTCCCACATTGCGGGGCTGTCCATCACCCTGATAAGGCTGTTGGCATTCGGGAGTTTCTATGCCACTTACATGAACCTGAGCTGATCAGGATGATCCCAAACAGTAAACACCACTGAGTGCATGCATTACTTACATTACACTGAGTGCATCTAAAGTTTCCAGAAAGACCTGATGTTATTGAATACAGGATGGATAAGGCAATTGTTTGAGAGTAAAGTGAAAAGAAGGTTGTTTCCCAACCTTGTTCCTGGAGACACACCAACAGTATACATTTTGGATCTCTCTTATCTGACCCATCCATTTCATTGGTCTCTGCTAACAAGCTTAGATTAGGGAGACTATAAAAAAGTGGACTGTTGGTGTCAGTGGCAGAATTAGGCATGGACAACATAGGCAAAAGTTGAATTCGCAATCAGGTTTTTACAGTTCATTTGCACAGCACATCATCATGCTATGGCGTGGGTCAATTAACCTGGTCAGGTCTCGGTGTGTGCACCCCGGAGAATACTTTCTCTCTAAGACACATAGGCGGAGGGTGAACCACCTCAAGGTTAAAGCTAAAAGTAGCCTTATGTTTAGCCTAATAACTAAACACATCACAAACAAGTCTGGAAGTAGCAGATATGGGTGTCGTGTCATAAAATATTTGTAATACTGCTGAATTTGAATTCAAGCTGATCACAATTTAATAAAAACAGTAAGTTATGCTTTAATTTCTATTGATATTCAAACAGCGAATAAATTATATACAGAAATCGAACAAAGAACATTTACATTATGTAGAACATTATCACTGACTTAAGTCTAACGCGAGTTTAAGCACTCTAAAAAAAAAACTCATTATAATCAATTAAGCTGCTACACTGTGAAATGAATCTCTTACTTGCATAGTATGTACATCTGCACTTGTTGTTTATGATGAGAGAATTTGTGAGAGAATTCAGTCACCGAGCGCGTGCACTGAACAAAACAGGCATTTCAGCGATGACTCATCTGAACGCCTCTGATTGGCTATTGCATTCATAAGCGCAACAGAATTTTTTGTGATTGGTCATAATGCGCACAGCTGTAAAAAAAGAAAAAAACTGAAATCTAAATTGAATGCCACTTTTCATTTCATTTTCACTTTATTTCATTTTCACTTAAGTCAGTTTCACTAAGGTGACTTAAATGGGAAGCGTGGGAGGGTAAGCCATCAGGAGTCCAAATTAGGAAAAACGAAGAGGGGAAATGTATAAAGATAAAAGGTAACCTATCTATGCAGCTATCACTCATCTCACTAATATATCACTAGCTTGGTTACCATTACAGATTTGCGCAAAATTTTTGCAATATTCTACAAATTTCGATAATAAACAATTGCTAAATGACGCTCTTTCCATTTACTGATGTTATGTGACTAAAATTTATTTTTTTCCTTTCGCAATAAGTTATGACAACAGATTTTGGTAGGTTTAAGTATATCACAGCCACTGCAATAGCCATTATTTTTAATCGAAGGAGACGTAGACATGTATCTTTAGTGAAGCAGCATGGAGAACCGCTTCTGAAATGTGCCACAGCACGGATGGTATAAACACAAGCATTGACTAGAGTGAATACAATAAGCTCTGGTGGCCGTGTCGGAGCCGTAATGTGCCACAGATGTGTGCAGTGTAAATAAGGGTTTAACCAAGCATTAATGCAAGAGAAGCCCTTTATACTTGAAAACGGCCACTAATAAGGTGTTTTTGGAGGTTATAATACATTAAAAAATGATCATGTGAATTTTATGTACGCCAGGTGACCTGTAAATGTGAGGGGGAAAAAAACATTCCATTGCAATTTTGCGAAATATTCCTTTTTTTAATTTCCTGAAAAAACACCTTGTGAGCGTAAATATTTTTGCGATATATGGGAGTTTTTTTACGAAATTGATGTGTTCCCATTGGGTGCATTTTAAATTTTAAATTTAAATTTGCACAATTTGAAGAGTAATGTAAACGCAGCTCTTTATGCTATGCAATTACACATAAGGCAACAGCATTCCTTTGTCTGATCAACTATAGCTTACATAACCAGACAGTAAAATGTTATTTTGTAATATAATGTAATTTTTTTAAACAAAAGTAACATCACTGACTTAATTAATGTACAGTTGTGCATTGTAATTATATATTTACTTACTTTATTTATGAATGTAATAATGTGGTTTCTGCTTATCTGTGTTTACCCTAAACTACAACGTAACATTAATGTAGACCTACATACCGGCATCTAAATATGATTTTATAATTGTATGCTATATAGACCAACCACATTACCCTCCACTGGGTGTAGAATGAGCAGCAATAAACTACATTTTGGCATTTTATAATACTTCTGTGGATATTTTAGTGAAAGTAACTGAAAAGTAGTGTAACGCATTACAATTCAGAGACAGTAATATTGTAATGTAACTAATTACTTTCAAAACACAGTAACTAGTAATATATAATGTATTAAATTTTGGAAGTAACTTGCCCAACACTGCTAACAACAAATGAGACCCGTCCCGGTGCACTCTTTCCAGAACTCCCGGGAGCAGAAAAATTGTAGGAAAGGCGTACAGACGAAGCCTTGGCCACTTGTACAAGGGGCGCGAACGCAGAACAAGTCAAGTCAAGTCAAGTCACCTTTATGTATATAGCGCTTTTAACAATACAGATTGTGTCAAAGCAACTGAACAGCATTAATTAGGAAAATAGTGTCAATAATGCAAAGTGACAATAGTAAACACTAATTTTTCAGTTAAAGACAGTTCATCATTGAATTCAGTGATGTCAACATCCAGCTCAGTTTAAATAATATCTTTGCAATTATGTCAACGATA
>NW_015505592.1:552291-553593 GCF_001515645.1 Sinocyclocheilus grahami
GTTGTAAAATACGATAGGAGATATATTCACACGTTATAGAACTGAAAAGGATGGTGTATAAAATTGATTTTAAGATAAAAAATGGGACGACAAAGAACTAACTTGACGGAGCTCAATCTCAAACCACACGGCAGCAACAAACAGGAAGTGATGTCTTTCTGAACACCCTGGTGGTTGATGTAAGAGACCGCCGCTGTGTTGTCGGTGCGCACCAACACATGGTGACCTCTTAGGTCTGGGAGAAAGTGTTTCAGAACTCGAAACATGGCCAGCATCTCCAGACAATTGAATGCCACGTCAGATGGCAACCACTCCACAGACCGCGGGGCAGGGTGGCCACTCATGACTGCACCCCAACTGGTGAGGGATGCATCCGTCGCTAGCATACGCGGCGACAAGGAGCTCCCAGCACCGGGCCCTGAGACAAGAACCAAGGTTTCCTCCACATGTCTAAGGCACGTAGGCCCCTACGCGTGACCTTGAGCATGCGAAGCGGGTTTCCCCTTGGGGAGAACCCCTTGTTCTTGTGCCACCATTGTAGGAGTCTCATGTACAGCAGGCCAAGAGTTATCACGTTGGACGCAGCTGTCATCAGCCCAAGCAGTCTGGAACTGCTTGACAGTGAGTGACCGGCCTTCTCTTACTCTCGCGACTGAAGTGAGGATCGGCTCGATCTGAGCAGGAGACATACATGCCTGCATCGTGGTCGAATCCCACACCATGCCCAGATAAGTGGTTCTCTGTACTGGAGAAAGCACACTTTTCCTGGTGTTAAGTCTTACTCCCAGCTCTTTCATGTGAGCGAGAACGACATCTCGATGTCAAACCGCCATCCGCTCAGACTGAGATAATATCAACCAATCGTCGATGTGGTTCAGTCGTGAAAGTGTGGGGTGAGAGTGCAAGGCCTAAGGAAGAACCAGTATTGGTAGGGTTTTGCCCCCAAAAGCAAACCTCAGGAACTTCCTATGATGAGGAAGGATGGAGATATGTGCATCTTTTAGATTGATCGTGACACATCAGTCCTCGGACTTGGTCTGAGACACTACCTGTTTGAGTGCGAGTGTGCTGAACTTCAGTCGCATGACTGAGCGGTTAAATAGGCGCAGATCTAAAATAGGACGCAACCCCCCATCCTTCTTCGGAACAATGAAGTACCGGCTGTAGAACCCGGAGTCTGTCTCGTGCAGAGGGACCACCTCGATGGCCTCCTTCTTTAAGAGAGTAACTACTTCTTGTTCTAATACCAGAGCCTGCTCGGCACCCACTAGCGTGGGGGTGACCCCATTGAATCGAGGCGGA
>NW_015505592.1:556895-567943 GCF_001515645.1 Sinocyclocheilus grahami
AAACAGCCAGACGAGTAAATACGGTCTAGTGTAGTAAGATTCACATCAAAAACCGAAATGATGTATTATATATGCGCTGTGCGCGAGCCATTCAGTCACACGAACAACATCAATCTCCTCAGAGAAAGTGGGCCGCAGCACACACCCAGAGGGTGAAGAACCGCAGCGCGGGCTTCCAAGCCCCGAGAACGGGCTCTAGATCTAGCGAACACGGTGGAGATAGGAAGAGCCGTCTCCAACCCGTCTGCTAGATCATGAGCGATCTCCGTGTTCTCAGTCGCCGCTGTGCTTCAGCAGTAGCGGGACCACAATCGCAAGATCACAGGCACGGACACACTCCTCGGAGCGTGCCCGGCGAGAGCGGAGTGCTTAACAGCGGAAAAAACACAATCCGCCCCCCGAGAGCCAACTGCGAAAGCGCCGCTCCCTATTAATGCTTCTCATTATAATATCAGGCATAATATGCTTGTGTAACTGATGTTTGTGCAACTGGCGAGCTCTTTGACGCCCTCCGTATCAATCTCCTCAGAGAAAGACAGGCGGAGCGTCGCGCCCTCTCCCCGGTGGGAAGGACCGCAGCACGGGCTTCCGAAAACCCAAGAGCGGGCGCCGGATCTGGTGATTCGGAAGCAGATCCATATGCGAAACCCACGAGCACAGCCGCCGCTCCGCCTCGGCGAAAGCGGGGCCGGCACCGCGAGGAACGCTAGTGAAGTCTCCTTCCTCAAAGAGAGCCCAATGAGAGCGAAGCAAGGCAGTAACAACTATGCTTCGCTCCCAAGCAAACCACACACAGGCTGTGTGTATCCCCACTCGTGATATAACGTTTTCTTTGGGCAGGGAGTAGCACACAACCTACAACGTGGCTTGCTCTCGCCCTTGAAATGCTTTGTCTTTGCATGAACTTAGACATAGCTGGAGCTTATAGAATTTCACAATTGACAGACAACAATAAATATGACTGACACACACAGAGCGCTTCGCTGAATGACAGAAAGCTGACGCTGGCTCCGCCGCACGTGCTTTTATAGCTTCCTGGTCATGACTTCCCCCGCCCGTGACGTCCGCTCAGCTATTGGACTGATTTCACATGTTATTCAGAGAGTGGTCACAGAAGGCGTTCCCCTAGCGTGTTCCGACGCAGCTCGAGTTCCAGAAGAGGAACTGTAAATTTTAGAGTGGCCTTTTATTGTGGCCAGCCTAAGGCACACCTGTGCAATAATCATGCTGTCTAATCAGCATCTTGATATGCCACACCTGTGAGGTGGATGGATTATCTTGGCAAAGGAGAAGTGCTCACTAACACAGATTTAGACAGATTTGTGAACAATATTTGAGAGAAATAGGCCTTTTGTGTACATAGAAAAAGTCTTAGATCTTTGAGTTCAGCTCATGAAAAATGGGGGCAAAAACTAAAGTGTTGCGTTTATAATTTTGTTCAGTGTATATATACTGCAAATATACATTGTGAACAGTCCAATCTCATTCAAATCAGACAATCTGAAATGTATTGCAAGAGAACCACTGACATTTGACATCATTTACATTATGGTTGCTCTTAGGGGAGAAAATGTAATGGTATTTGCAAAAAGCAAACAAAAATTCGAACACATAGCATACAAAAGAACAGAATTAGAATCTATCAAAATTGAATATATGCCTAAACAGAATTCCGAGTCATTCACAATCGAATAATTTGGATTTGGCTGTGTTTCCACAGGAAATTGAATGGACTGGTTTTCAATCAAAATTTTAAACCAGAAAAACTAATTATTGTTGACAGGCCGCAGTGGAGAGTAATACAAAGTGGATCTGAAACATTATTTGGGTGGGTGACTGTCCAACTGATTCAATATGTCAGTCCTGTGAACTGTTGCTTCCATTGTCACAGACCTGTGAATATCTCCAGACTCATCCGGCACAGGTGCACACCTAAATTGAAGGTGACAGAGGAGCTTGACCCCTGAGGATAAGACTCTACTTCAGACAAAAATAACTAAATCAATTTCATCATAATGTTTCATCACAGTTCTCAAATGAATAAATGCACGTGTTCTGTGAAAAGTAAGCTGTGCGTAATGCATAATTAACTGTGCATAATGATGGATTTCAGAAACAAAAACAGAATCTACAAATATTTATTCCTAATTCATATTTTAATATGTCTAATTCTACTAGGCAAGCTGAGTCTTCCCTTTTAGTCCTTTGTCTCCATTTTTGACATGCTAAATTCCAGAATGAATATGTGGATTTAGAGGAGGGAACGTAATGTTCATCTAGATGGATGACGCAAGTGTTAGATTATAGTAATGACAAATGTGTGCTAATATGTGAATGATATCATATGAATCCACCAACATTTTGCCAGATCATAAAATACTGACGAATAAGAGTGTTGAAATTAACTTGCATTTTTCATTTTAGATCTCATGTGTGAACAGGAGTCAATGTTTTTTGTGTTTTTTTTGTAAATAAATAACTAAATAAAAAATGGATGTCTCTAAATGTTCTTTGTCTCAACAGTGACAAGACAGGTTATGCTCATTGGTTCACCCCACCAATTACATAAATCTGGTAAATGTTATTCATAATCATAAATGTGGATGGCTCTACTCTGGAGATTCAAATAAAATAAAATAAAATCCTGGGGCGATACATTTGATCCTCATGTCCAGAATAATGTTTAAAAAAAAAATAATCTAAGAATATTAATATTTTATATATTGATATTAATATTAATATTTTTTTTAATTCTGTGGGGAAAAAAAGATCAATATGAATTTATTGTCATGAAATGATGTCAAGAGGTATGAGATATATGTTAGTAAAAGATCTAAAAAGCCTCAATAACTTTATATGACAGTATTTAGACATTTTTAAGCACCTAACCCGACTCCTATACCTAACCATTTGTCAATATAAAACACAGGATATAACAGGCCAATACAACTACAGTCACAATATATAAAAAATTACAAATATTCCAAACAATTGCTTTGTGTGAGAAACCCAAAAGCAATCACTGTCTCCATCTCCTGTAGCGCTCAAATCACAAACACATAAAAAAATTGCTACCTGAAGAAGCATTACGTCAGCTTTCATTGTAAAATGCAATTGCCTCGTGACTTGTGAGACAGAAATCATGCTGAAGTTCAGATTTATCTGTTGAGTGAGATGTGAGTGCATTAATGGAACAACATCATTTTCAGCAATTAAATCCTTAAGTACTGTGTTCTTCACACATAGATATAAAATGGCTATAGAAGACTTTGATATATATAAATATCAATTTTACTTTTACAAATGCACAGAAATAATTAAATACATCTCAATCTGACGCATAAGGCGAGCAATTCCTAGCTCATCGATATAGCGACGCCTAGGCATACGTACAACGTCTTAACATTAAAGCTTCTTAACATTTATTCACTCACACTGTGAGTGAATAAATCTGTATGTTTTTAACAGTTTGGAAATGTTTGCAAATTATGACCCTCTGACATGAGAAGTCTGCTGTCAAAGAGTTTGAGCCAGTCACAAAAGTTCTGAAGGAGCTGATGCAATGATTTAGTGGATTATTACATTAGTTGACAGATTACTGGAACGATTACTGAGTCTCTTGCTGTTTTTCTGAGGGTGACAATGGTTTAATCTTATGTGTGAATGGTACTGTAGCAAAAGGCCTATAGATAAAAGATGGAAAGCCATTGCATGTGTGAATAACATCTCGTATATTAACCACAAAAGCTGGCAAAAGCTAATTTACTGCAATTTAACAGGTTTCATGTGTGAAAAAGGGTGATTGTGTGGACACATCTTAGGGGGCAAAAAGATCTGAAAATGATCAGATATTATTTTAATTTAAATACTTTAATAATGCTTTTTCCAAACTGGTCTCAAGAGCAAAATTTGACTCTACATGCATTTCATAAAGGAGCAGATGAATAGAAAGAGACAGGGAGAGTTAAGACAGTTAAATGAGAACAGTTACTGTAATTGCACCATTATAACCGCAACATCACAACAGCATAATTTTTCCTGTCTGATAACAGCCATGCATAATTCCTACCGCACAGAACAGGTCCCCACTGAATTTACAATCAGACACTTTACCATCTTAACTGAGCGCTTTACCAAACAAGAGCTGGCCAGAGATGAGGACCTCCTCACCTTTTATCCAGGCCCAAATTAACAGAACGAATGAGACAGAGCGTGGAGAAGTCACATCATGAAAGGTCACCTGTCAGTTTGGACTGTGTGTATGAAAGGGGACCCCTGCATAATGAGAATCACTGCTGCTTCAACAACACCCACCCCAATCCTCTGAACGCTAAATGAGAGGAGAGTGGGAAATGTCAGATTTGTTCCACTGTGCAAGTTACTCTCAAGTGGAATGCCCTATTATGAATTTTAACGAGTCCCATAAGTCATTTATAATTTCACTTATCAAACTGGATGACCACATTAACTCTACAGTATTTAAAGGCTTTAGTTTCTGACCAGCAGAGCAAAGATAATGCGCAAACCACACAAAAAGAAAATTCACATTTTGGCTTTGTTGTCTCAGATTCTCTGTTGACAGTCTCTTTTATTTCATGCAGAACTGCAATTCAGAAAGAGAAATTCAAAAGAAAGAGAGTACATTATATTTTTTATTATTATTATCCAGCCAAGCTTTATACTTTGATTTGAATGGAATTTAAGTCATTCTGTTTACTATGCTTTCTGGTTTAAACAAGCAATGCCGTTCTGATGAAAGATCATAAGAAACATTTCAATTTTGTGGCGAGCGTGTATGCGTGCGTGTGTGTGTGTGTGTGTGAATTTTCAGTCAGATCCAGTATCTCATATAAACTGGCAGATATTCAGAGAGAGATTACATCTGAGAATGTTCAGAATATGATGCTGCCATTTCCATGGAACCTGGGATTTTGAATTAACATTGTAATAATCAAACAACACATTAGCATATTCACAGTTCTATGATTTTGTTTTTTTTCTTTTCTAATGGTCACAAGATATGTAGATGCAGTTGTTGGTATTTTAAACTTTTTTTGTACTAATTTAGCATTTTTAGGATTTAATTATTAGCTTTGTATGAACTCCCTGTTCCTTCACGAACCCCCATTTGTCAAATCCAGTTTTAGAGGCAATACCTTTCTGTACCATGCTGCTGATTGTTGTCTGTTGACGAAGTTTCAGTTAAATTAAAAAAAAAAGTATTTTTTTTATTATGAACTAATACAATTTGCATAGAACTTCCAACACCCTAATGTAAAAATAACTTTGGTTAACCTAATTTTAAAGGTTAATGATTAATTATAGCATGACAGTGGGAAAGTAAGTTACTCTTGAAATTACTGTCAGAGGGTCAATCATATTCACTCATAGGCCCATTTTCATTGTAGAGACCAATTATTGTAATTTCACAAGTATTTTTCCACATGATTTCCTTTGTGTGAGGGATAGCTGTTTTTCTCTGAGTTCACTTTCTGTGCTGTCACTCCAACAAACACTTTTAATCAGTGTAAACCTCAGGAAGAGTATTTCCTGACATCTACTTTTATCACCAAAATCAAATAAAGAACATCAGTGTTTACTGCAGTCTCACATATCGTTAATAAATATGCTCATCAACAGCTACTGGTGGAAAAAATAACATCCTTTAACCCATCCTGTATAATTTTTTTCTTCACATATCTCACATAAGATGTCAGCTTTATTGGAAATGTATTGTTATTAAGCTCTGTCATTATGGAACAAAATTACTTATAATGTAAAAATAACTTTGGTTAACCTAATTTTAAAGGTTAATGATTAATTATAGCATGACAGTGGGAAAGTAAGTTACTCTTGAAATTACTGTCAGAGGGTCAATCATATTCACTCATAGGCCCATTTTCATTGTAGAGACCAATTATTGTAATTTCACAAGTATTTTTCCACATGATTTCCTTTGTGTGAGGGATAGCTGTTTTTCTCTGAGTTCACTTTCTGTGCTGTCACTCCAACAAACACTTTTAATCAGTGTAAACCTCAGGAAGAGTATTTCCTGACATCTACTTTTATCACCAAAATCAAATAAAGAACATCAGTGTTTACTGCAGTCTCACATATCGTTCATAAATATGCTCATCAACAGCTACTGGTGGAAAAAATAACATCCTTTAACCCATCCTGTATAATTTTTTGTTCACATATCTCACATAAGATGTCAGCTTTATTGGAAATGTATTGTTATTAAGCTCTGTCATTATGGAACAAAATTACTTCATTTTTCATTTTCACTTCATTAGTCCTTCATGGATTTGGTTTACTACATATCACTTTCTGATAATAATGGTACAAAACCAATTATTTCCAGTGAATCAGACACTATCAACAATTTCCTATTGTAAACCCTGTTATTGTAGAGTCACATACTTTATGCATTCTTCCCCCTGAGGTCCAGTTAAAAAATTTGCTTTGCATGAAAAATCAGTCATAATCTAGTTAATTAGCTGACTGAGACAAGCACCGCAGAACATCTCAAAGGAATAAGCTGGAGATTTATGTGAACAGTGTGATTTTCAGTAAAATGTACTCACAAAGTCATAAAGATTTTAACTGATATCATTCTTATGTGGGCTGTAACAAAGTATTCATCTTATAAAGCTTTTTATCTGCTATTATTCTTTACAGAAATGTTTAAATTGCCAGTAACATTAAAAACAGCAGAAACTGCAAAAGAGAAAAGCCTTATTACAACTAATAACATTAGTGTAAGTGAACATAATTGTTTCTAAGGTTTCTGCAATGCATTCGCTATGGTATTGTGAACTCTGTAGTTATATAATCCTCAGATTTGAATCAGTATGTAAATGAAATAACAAAAAGATTGCAACATTAATTTATAAACGTATAAGTCTGGTCCTGGACTTTAACAGTAAGCTATTTTATCATATACATGAACATTTTTATTGTGTATTAACTGTGGCAATTTTACATTGTTATTGTTCAAATTAATTTTAGTGAGCTAAAATGTGACACACAAACTGTAAAGGACAGGCTGAAATGCTAATTGTAAAGCCATTTTTGTGACTTAGTTTCAGTAAAGTAAAGTCTTGAAAGTTACAATGTTTTCCTAATACAAAAAGGTATTTTATCTAGAAGGATCAAGGACAATTTTATTCCTTATGATATAACCCCTTTAAAGAAAACATATTAAAAGATGGCATCTCATAATTCACATTCAGCATGTACCATCTCAAGGGAGATTTACGTCAGCTGTGGAGAAAAATAATAAAAATCTGAGATGCTTTTACATCCCTTCTCCAAAAAACCCTGTACAGTCACAACCCCCCCCCCCTCTTAAAGTATTTTATTCACTCTTAGGTTTTACTTAGATTGTTCCACAACAAAGTTTTAACCTTTAAATGTTTGGGCAATGTGAAACCCTAGACAACATTCACTTTCTGAAGGACTCAAATTCACTGATATGCTCTTTTCTTCTATTACCTTGGAGTTTTATATTGGGGGTCAAACTTATTGAAGTACTTTTAAATCTATATAATAGGTTCTAACAGTGTTTTTTATGTCAGTAGCAGGGTTAAATGAGTATGGTAAATATATGTGTCTGTTGTCCATAATGGAGATCTCAAACATGAAATGCAGAAACACTTCACTCTACATCATAATTAATGAAAATACTACCAAATAGTTCTGATAGTTGGGAAATGCTGACATAATTGTTGGTGATGTAGTAGTTGTTTATACCACTGCATGGTAATTGACAGTATTGAATGAAAGTGCTGCTTTGTTTTAGAAGTCCATTTAAAGTGCTGTTTGTTCTGTTACAGGTGCTTTCTTCCAGTTTGTGATTAAATTTTACTAATCTAATGCAGCTGCATTGGATGTGTTATACATGATTTCTGTCAGGTTGACAAGTAACGGAGAGAGATGTGCCAGGTTGTAAACGGCATTGTTTCTTTGATTTTGATTTCTTCATGTTTTTTTATGACAACTGACATTCTTCGCTGCTTGTGTTTCATATATATCCACTGTCTTGACCGCAAAACCTTTATCTCA
Source organism: Sinocyclocheilus grahami (assembly GCF_001515645.1). Lineage (NCBI taxonomy): Eukaryota > Metazoa > Chordata > Actinopteri > Cypriniformes > Cyprinidae > Sinocyclocheilus > Sinocyclocheilus grahami. The sequence continues at coordinate 564,963 of NW_015505592.1, forward strand.
GAGATATTCCCACACACTTTGCTCTTTGACGTCTTTACATCCCTCCTCCAAAAAACCCTTTCCAGTCACAACCCCCCCCCCCCTCTTAAAGTATTTTATTCACTCTTAGGTTTTACTTAGATTGTTCCACAACAAAGTTTTAACCTTTAAATGTTTGGGCAATGTGAAACCCTAGACAACATTCACTTTCTGAAGGACTCAAATTCACTGATATGCTCTTTTCTTCTATTACCTTGGAGTTTTATATTGGGGGTCAAACTTATTGAAGTACTTTTAAATCTAGATAATAGGTTCTAACAGTGTTTTTTATGTCAGTAGCAGGGTTAAATGAGTATGGTAAATATATGTGTCTGTTGTCCATAATGGAGATCTCAAACATGAAATGCAGAAACACTTCACTCTACATCATAATTAATGAAAATACTACCAAATAGTTCTGATAGTTGGGAAATGCTGACATAATTGTTAGAGAAATTGGTGATGTAGTAGTTGTTTATACCACTGCATGGTAATTGACAGTATTGAATGAAAGTGCTGCTTTGTTTTAGAAGTCCATTTAAAGTGCTGTTTGTTCTGTTACAGGTGCTTTCTTCCAGTTTGTGATTAAATTTTACTAATCTAATGCAGCTGCATTGGATGTGTTATACATGATTTCTGTCAGGTTGACAAGTAACGGAGAGAGATGTGCCAGGTTGTAAACGGCATTGTTTCTTTGATTTTGATTTCTTCATGTTTTTTTATGACAACTGACATTCTTCGCTGCTTGTGTTTCATATATATCCACTGTCTTGACCGCAAAACCTTTATCTCAGAGATATTCCCACACACTTTGCTCTTTGAACATGACAAATTAAATCCATGCGTTTTGGATGAACATGCATTTTCTTTTGAATCCATTTCCTTTTGTAAACTAACAACATTTTATTGATATCTGTGGGAAGTTTCTAGTGCATTTCACAATAATGATAAGCAGTGTTGATACTGATAACCAATAATTAATATTTTGAAGCTGATAACCAGTATATTATGTGGTAAGTCTAGATGCATCTACGTTTTGTAATAGGCTATTGATAACAAAAACAAAATGTTTACCCAAAAAACTTTTTATTTTAAAACAATAAAGAAAGAGACTTGCTTTCCCATAATCATTAACCAAATGTCACTCATTCCAGTGGAATTAAATATAAATAAATAAAAAAAATTTACTTTCTTGTATAAAACTTGTACCTTGTAATATATTTAGTGTCATAGGTGTTTAAAATATTCAGTGCATTTATATACACTGCATTGCACTTAATTTAAACCTGTCAAAATATAACAATAAGGAGTGTAAACAATCTCAAACTCACTGTAAACATAGAACTATGACATTTAAGTGTAAAAAATTAAGAAACAAAATGATTCTGTGCCACTGATTTGTTTTCCATTTGCTTTTCTGATTCGTTAAAACCAAGTTTATCATTTTTCCCCCATATTATTATTAAGTGGAACCTGCTGTACTCATTCACATATGCCCACTGTGTTGCAATAGTTTGTCATAAAACTTTTTCCATCTCAAACTTGATCTCATTGTTTAGTGTAGACAGCAGCCTGGTGTAAACAGAAGCCTCAGGATATTGTCTTGTGGTGACTCGGGATATTACCCAGCCTCGTTGCCATCCTGAAGATATCTGATATAGGCCTCGTTTATCTTTGACAGTTTATCTTAAATTGTGGTATGTGTACCAGCTGTAGTAGGTCCAGTGTTTCAGATGGAAATTGAAATACTACAAATCTTTTTAAAAATATAAATATTACTTTAAATGACAGTTTTATATATTTACCATGTCATCTGTTTGCGCCAAACCATTAGACTAATGTGTAGATCTCGAGTCTTTGCTGGCCATGTGGGGTAGGTTATTGCTTTCCACTAATGCTTCCTAGTCTTATTGGTGTTAGTTTAGAGTAAAACTATATTAAAAAAAAAAAATATATATATATATATATATATATATATAAATATATATGTCACACAGTGCTAGTCTTTGTGATTGAAAATGAAAATGAAAAACAAAAAAAAAGAAAAGATAATGTGTATAGAATTGTGTTTACAATTATTGTCCATATCAAAGTAATTCAGATTTATTGCATATAATACAAGTAATATATATTCAACTACCTGGTACTTTTTTCCATCCGGACTGATATATAAAAAATACAGCCAATCAGTTTATAGCTTGCCAGATCTTGAAAGCATCTGTAGTGTTTTGCTATTTGCGTGTGCAGTACACATTAGTATGCATGGGTCGGTAAAAGGACTGCTGCTTCCTCCACAGCTGAGATCTCAGAACCGGCCTGCGTGGAGAAATGTGCCACACAAATTGTGTTCACTATTTATTTAAACATGTTTGTGCCATAACCTGATATGCAGAATTCCTTTAGTGAATAACGCAGAGTCTGTGTGCAAATAAACGACACTATCAGTGAGCACAGTCCATTCTTAGTGAAGTTGCAGAGAAAAAAGAATAAGAGAGAGAGTTGCTCAATTTGTCCCCCACTGAACAGCCTACAGCAATACAGCTGTTGAACGGAGAAAGCAAATATCACACACACACACACATTTTGTTATCTTAAATTAAATTATGCTTTTAAATTATTTCCGTTCAAGATCAAAACATCGCTTGAAACACATGTTGCCGACCCAGGCAGAGTGGCAAAGATAACAAACAATGAAAAAACAAACAGTGTTTGTGTGAGACTAAATGAGCTAAATGAACGAAAGAACGAACAAACGAAGGGATCCTTCTGGAGAACAGGTGAATGGCACTTGAGTCAATGTCTCAAGTTGGGCTTTCTCTCCCATTTGTCTCTCTCTTTATTGTCTTTCTCTTCTCTTCCTGCTTCATCAAACACTTTACAGACAGGACACTGATTATGGCACTCCATCTCAATCAGACAGCCGCACACACATGCACGCACGCACGCACGCACTCACTCACACA
>NW_015505592.1:569035-596354 GCF_001515645.1 Sinocyclocheilus grahami
TTCAATAAAGCTGAAATAAATAAATAAAAATAGTATATTAAAAAAAAAATTGGATGTTGCCTTGGCAACTAACTGAAATATGTAAGTTTAAGCTGAAGTAGTAAAAATTCTGGAAATAAATAAAAGCTGAAACTGAATTAAACACAACAAAACAAACTAATTTTTTTTTTTTTTTAAATAAGTACAAATAAAAATATATTTAAAGAAATATACAATTAAAAAAACATTTAAAATATTGACAAAAACATAATATGAATAATGCTAAAACAGCACTGTTCCATCTTCAAAAAGTGTTTACCTTCCTATTACAGTGCTGTACAATAGTTTTCACTGAAATATTGTATCATGGTAAATGCTTGTTTTAGACATGTTAGCTGGCCTTTGTTGCATTAAAAAGCAAAATCAGTAATTTACCTCATTTCGGTCTTGTTTGCATTGAATTAAATCAAAATTACTTATATAATAGTTGCATTATATATAAAAAATAATAATAGTTGATTAATAAGATGTTTAAAGTAAAGAAAACATTTCAAATAAAAGTCCATAATCACTACATGGACATTTTTATGCAGATTTGTACGCATGCATTTGGCAGTTATCCAGTTATCCAAAATGAAAAAGTGTCCCAAAATAAAAAGTGGTTTACTGGTATACATTTTATCAGTTCATGCTTCCCTGGGAATAAAACCAATGGCCTTGATGTTGCCACAGGAACTTTTTATTTGCCTTATGTAAGGAGCTAGTCAAAATGGTTCATCATGTTGGTGTGATTTGATTAGGTGTTGTGCAAGAACATCTGTTCTTGATGTAGAGTATCAGACATTACTTGGACTAGAGTTTTTTTAGACTGGAATCACAAAAGCCAAGAATGTTATTGATGGATTATTATTATCATAATCATATTTCAGCTTTGGTCTGAGATACCTACAAGAGCAGTAAAGCATTCTGCATTCATTTACCTCTCAAAACCAAAATCAAAATCAAGTGCCTTATTTTCCATGACTTTAATAGGGAGAAACACTCTGCTCTCTTCATTAGTCAGATGCAAGGCACCAGGAAACTAGATGGCAGTGCCACATTGGCAGTGTTGTGTTAGCATGGCCTTGTTAGCTCCTGCAGGCAGATGCTGCAATTAAAGTTGTGAATTCTGTTGAAATACATAATTTTACAGGCAACATATAAATCACAAAATATTGCGTGATATTATTGCAGATGTTTTAGTAGTGCTAGATGCTTTTGGAGGCTCTTTACAACAGGACTTTTTGGATATCTTCATCTGTTTAAATTAATACTCAGGATAGTTGCTACTGAAAGGTTTTAGACTGTGTTCTTGTGAATTCATTTGCAAATTAGTGTTTTACTGCGATTCCAGAGTGAAAAAGAAGTAGGTCTACACATCAGCATACTTTTAACTACTATTTATACAGAGAAAAAAAAATTATAATAAAATTACATATATATATATATATATACAGTGTTGGGCGTAACGCATTACAAGTAACGTGAGTTACGTAATCAAAATTACTTTTTAATTTACAAGAAAATATCTTAGTTACTTTTTCAAATAAGTAACGCAAGTTACTTTTTTTCCAATTTATTGATTGACAGCTCTCCTGTCCCCATGTTGAGCGAAATCAGAAGATGTTACTGTAGTTCTAAAATAAATATGAATATGCATTAATTCATCTCACTCCAAAACACAGATTCAGTATTCCTCAAAATGAATAAAAATAATGCAACTCAGAATATGACACAAACCTGCAATAATTAAATGTTAAACAACACAAATATGCTTTATGTATTTAATCCCATTCTATTAACCAATGTCTTTGCTTCTGACCTTCGATGATCCAGTTCAACCGTACTAATAAGCAGAAATTACTCTAGACAAACATTTGTGTGTCTTTTTTTTATTGCTGAATTGTGTTGAAATTTCTTCTTCTGCATTCTACTGTACGGACGTAAATTTACTTTCCCTTCAGCCTGAGGCGTATTCATTTCACTTTTGGTGTGAAAAGACTTTTATAGTTGCCAAAAATAGAATTTTTTTTATTTTAAAAACAAACAAGCAAGCCCTGTCCAGACTTAAAAAGTAACGCAAAAGTAACGCAACGCATTACTTTCCATAAAAAGTAACTAAGTAATGTAATTAGTTATGTTTTTTATGGAGTAACGCAATATTGTAATGCATTACTTTTAAAAGTAACTTTCCCCAACACTGTATATATATATACTAGTGCAAACTGAATGTATTGTTTTCGTGCATTTAATTGCACGTTATTGACAGTTATATGAAATGTAGTCTAAATTTATATTAAATGCAGTTATCTGAACTTTTGAGAAGGGTCTGGCTGCAGCCTCGCACTTGCACTCTCAGACTTGCATTCTCAGACTTGCATTCTCAGACACTTGCGCTTCCGCTAGCGACGTCACTTGCAGGCTTTATTTTTTATTTTGTTCTATTTTTTATTACTTTTTGTTTGAATCTCTCAACATTTTACAACAGTAGCCAGGTGGTAAAGACAAGATAAAAGAAACTAAATTACAATGTCACTTGGAATCGCCACTTGCACTCTCCGATACCTGCGACGTCACTTGCAATCGACACAAATCGTGTGTGTTGCCAGTGGAGACAAGACGCTGTGGTGATTAAACAATTAAAACTAATTTAGTACTATAATATACAGGGTCCTGCAAGAAAAAGACAAGACCCGCAAATCCGTCGCCACAGAACAGCAGAATATGAATGCAATGCACAAAGTTTCTCATTAAGCGTTTTCCTCCTGTAGAAAAACAAACACTTAACATGGCGTAATGTATTAAGATGCTATTAAAATATTAAATTAAATATACAATTTATTAATATAATGAATATGTATATAGTATTTTCCTCCCATACCGCAAAACGTGGCATAATGTGGCATAATGGACTAAAAAGGCCAAACTCAATATGCTCCTCTACATTATTAATATACATAACTAATATGTACAGGCAAGCTGGTGAGCCCAGAACAAATGCAACACACACAGTTTCGCGTTAAGCGTTTTTTCCATATAGAATAAACTGTCTACAGCCCTTTTATATCATTGTCTTTGTCCATTAAGCTACATTACGTGTTTTATTTATAATGATTTTCTATAGGAGGAAATTGTTTAACGTGCAATTTAATGCATTGCCTTCTGGGCTCGTCTGCTTGCCTGTACGGAGTTGATCCTTTTAAAATCACTTAATGCATTTCAAAATGCACGTTCATATTTGTTGGTCTGTATATACTTTGAGTCAACAACAAGACATATAGGCTACTGAATTGTCTTTATCATAGTCCGTTATTATACAACATTAAGCGTTTTGCTGTATGGGAGGACAAGTGAAAGTTTGCGCATTGTGTTCATAGCCATCTGTTTGCCTTGTAGTACATTAAATAATAACTATATATCAAATTTGATCTTTTAATTGAACTTAATGTATCTTAATACATTACGCCATGTTAAGTGTTTGTTTTTCTACAGGAGGAAAATGTTTAACGAGAGACTTTGTGCATTGCGTTCATATTCTGCTGTTCTGTGGCGACGGATTTGCGGTCTTGTCTTTTTCCTGCAGGACCCTGTATGTTATAGTACTAAATTAGTTTTAATCGTTTAATCACCACAGCGTCTTGTCTCCACTGGCAACACGCACCATTTGTGTCGATTGCAAGTGACGTCGCAGGTATCGGAGAGTGCAAGTGGCGATTGCAAGTAACATTGTAATTTAGTTTATTTTTTCTTGTCTTCACCACCTGGCTACTGTTGTAAAATGTTGAGCGATTCAAACAAAAAGTAATCAATAAATAGAAAAAAATAAATAAATAAAAGACTGCAAGTGACGTCGCTAGCGGAAGCGCAAGTGTCTGAGAATGCAAGTCTGAGAGTGCAAGACTGCAGCTAGACCCTCGTGGAACTTTTAGATGAAATATGGTTAAAGTGTACTGCTGAATGTAATGACAAGCATTTATGGTAAACTAAGGTTACACTTTATTTTAAGGTGTCCTTGTTACAGTGTAATTATACATTTAAGTATTGAGTAATATTAATTAACTACATGTACTTACTATATGGTTAGGGTTAGGATTAGGGTTTGGCTTAGGGTTACTTGCATGTAGTTATGCATAATTAATTGTTATTACAATAGTAAGTACATGTAACGTGGAACACAGACACCTTAAAATAAAGTGTTACCTAAACTAAAATATATTGTAATGTCATTTCTATTGAAACTTGTATGTCATGTATTTAAATACACATATTTAATGATACAGTTGCACACTACAGTATACACTAAATTATTAAGTTATTTACATGTACTGTATGTTAGTCGCCACAACATCAAAATAAGTGTAAAAAAAAAATGTTTTTAAACCACAAAGGATTATTAAAGCATAATGATTTAAAATGTAATTTAAAGTAAAACTTTTAATGTGACATTATTACAAAGCACACACTCTAAAAAATGCTGGGTTAAATACAACCCAGTGCTGGGTACAATAGGGACAAACCCAGCAATTGGGTTGTTTTGACCCAGCGACCTTCTGGGAAGTAACTCAACCGCTGGGTCAAAACAATCCAATTGCTGGGTTTGTCCCTGTTTTACCCAGCACTGGGTTGTATTTAACCCAGCATTTTTTTAGAGTGCTCTTTCAAAAGTGTACTCACATGTGTTAAGAAATAGTTACTCTCTTTAAGTAATTTCATTATATATTAAATATTTTTAACTATACATTTGTAGATTTGAAGCACACTACAAGTGCATATTCAATATAAGTGTATTAAGTGGTCACATGACATATACGTCGCATGTGATTAGCTTAACCTGATTGAAGAATTGAGCATCCATGAGCAAAGATGTTTCAAATTCTACACAAGTCAACCAACTGCCACTGAGATGAACGGAAATGCTAATAAATAGCTTTTTTCACATTTTATAGACCTCTTTTTGTAAACCCTGGTTTGTGTAGTCTTTATCTGATCATGAATGTACAGTATCTTGTGAATGTTCCTGGTGAATTTGAGCTTGAATCTCCAAGGAATCCAGATTTATATAGGAATGCCGTCATCAGAGAGTCAGCTGATGCAAGCTTGACTCAATTGGCCTGCCAGAACTAACGCTATGCTTGATTTGCTGTCAACATATTGATCATCCTGTTTCACTTCTAAACTGCTGCACCTAATCTCTGTCTTTGAGTCATGGTTGTTACAGGCAGTCTCTGAGCTGAAATTGGGTCACATCTTCATTCTGGTTATTGACCATGTCTCAGAACAATGGATGGCCAGGGTAAAATCTCTTGGACGACTAGCTCCTTTCCCTCCAGACTACCATTTTTTTATGATATAACTTAGTATGGCTTGGAAGACTCGCACATCAGCCTATGTGAAAGCAGATGGTTTCTTTAAATTTATGTCCTCTGGTCAGATCTGGAGAGTGCTAATCCACCTTACCATTTCCTCCTCCGCTGTCTTTTATCTTATGATGTCCAGATGCTTTGGGAGTAGGAGCATAAATGCCAGACTGCCGTGCATAATCCAGTGTTTCACATATCCTTTCAGTCTTCATCTTTTCAGGTCACTAACAAGGTGGTTAGGTGACATCCTCCAAAACTTTGATGTTTGTGATGTTCCAGTGATGTTTGTGATGTTTGATGTTGGCTCCAGACTGCTCATTTGATGTGCGAGTCTTCCAAGCCAGAAAAGTTCAGGGATAAAGGGAAAGGACACATTCTTAGTTTTACATTAGGCAATGCTTTCAGCGCTGTCTGAACTCAGAATAGCTTGCTAAAGACAAGTGTTTGATGTGTTTTCTTCTCTTGAACACATGCTATCTGATCTCCTTCTGTGTCATTAAATCTCCAAGCTCAGTTGATGAGTTTGTGTGTGTGTGTGTGTGTGTGCTTGCACGCGTGTGTGTGCGCGTATATGTTTTTCTACAATGCTTGAAGGGGAAAATAAAATATGAGCTTTTAGATGGTATAAACCAGGGTTCCCCAATAGGCGGCTGCGGGCCACATCCGAAATCTCCAAGCTCAGTTGATGAGTGTGTGTGTGTGTGTGTGTGTGTGCTTGCACGCGTGTGTGTGCGCGTATATGTTTTTCTACAATGCTTGAAGGGGAAAATAAAATATGAGCTTTTGGATGGTATAAACCAGGGTTCCCCAATAGGCGGCTGCGGGCCACATCCGGCCCGTGAGAGAAAAAAGTTTGGCCTGCGCTAATTTCAAATAATGTGGCATGAAAATTCAAACACAGCATCAGAAAGCTACATTAACTTACATCGTGTCTACACCGGACGCCAGCGGTGCGGCGCGACACAATAAAATACAAGAACTAATTAATCAGTGATGCTGTCTTGGATGCAGCGTGGCACGACAGTCCCCGACAGTAATCTGCTGACTCGCTGTATTTATAACGTACTGACACAACGTTCAAATGATTTGCAATGCTTTGTCGCGTCCGGTGTAGATACGATGTGACAGCAAAAACATGGCGAGTGTGAAGAAAAGAAAAGTGGACACGGAAAATAGATGATTGAAATGTTATGGAATGATAGAGTGATATCTTTGTTATGGAATAGGCTACACGTGTTGGTTCGCAGTGAGTTCACAGTTTTAACGTACAAGTTTGTTTTAATTAATTTTCAAGATCTGAGGTAAAATATATATTGTTGCTTTCATATGGTTGTAAAGATAACTCAAAATAATATTCAAACTCACATTATAAACTTTTATCATTGAATAAAGCACATAATCATTACCTCAGATTATCACTGTTGTATGTTGTTCCTGCCGCGACGTCGCAGAAAATAAAAAGCGTTCCTAAAATAGGATCCCATGTCGCTTATTGTCATGTGTCGCTGTTGCGAGAGGTTAGGACAAAAACTACAGGGAAAATATACTTTTTATCGCATCGTGTCTGGTTGGGACACACGGTGTTACAGTTTGATCTCCCCCCAAAAAAATCTAAGCATAAAAATATAAATACCGACAAATCTAATAATTGAATCTGTAATTATAGGGCAAGTATATATATATATATATATAGGTCAGTGGCCCTTGGCTTGGTTTTGTTGGCAGAATTCGGCCCTCGGCGAAAACTAATTGAGGAACCCTGGTATAAACAATTTTAAAATGTATAAAGCAGTTTTCATTTTCGTTTAGATTGATTGGTAATATGAACTAAATTTAGATATAATCAAATTAGATGCACCAAATAAGATGAATACATTTTAAGATGGATACATTTTACTCTCTCACTCTCTTTTTCATATTTATTTTATTAAATCCATTATAATTTATTTACATACATTTATTAGGCTTAATGATTGACCAGGCATGCTCTCTGTGTATATTCCTGTTTTTGTTTTCTTATGAAAGCTTATTGAGACTGTTAATTTTTCGTAATTTTATTAATTATTTTTTTATTAATTTCACATACAATAAATTGATTGCCCAGACATGATCTCTGCATATGTTTATTTATTCCCCCCCCCCCCCCTTTGCAGATTTGTACGAAGTAAATGCAATAATAACTTTTATATTGTTAGTAATATTTCAAGATTAACACTTACTGGACTGTATAGCAACTTAGGTTTACTTTTATTATCCATACATAATTTATTTTATTTTATTTTTTTGAAAAGTTATGTTAAAGTGTGAGTATGTCAAATATGATGCATCAGGCTTCTGAGGAACATGTATTTGTCCATCTCTCAATCATCATTTTATTGCATTGCATTATATGTTTTGCCCCCAACAATACAAACTACAGAGCTTTGATCATTGTGTATGAATAAACTGTTCCATTTCAAAACAATTAATGTCCGGCTTTACATAGTTAAATTCCATTATTATTATTTGTTTCTCTCTCTCTCTCTGTCCTTAAATGGGTGCAGTACACTCTGCCCACTTGTTCTTTAGAGGCATCAATCAAAAGTTTAATCCGGATCATTTAGGGAGGCAACACTGCTTAGATGGTAGAAAATTGTTGTGAGTGCGCATTTTCCTCTATAATCTTGCAGGACATTTTAGATCAAAACCTTCAAGTACTTTAGGGTCATATTTACTGTGAGAGGGAGGGAAGTAATCACCTATAAATGTACATCAATGCTGTTAGTTTGAAAGATTAATCAATATCCTTCTGCATCTCTTCCTCTCTGAAAGGTTTTGCTGCTCCAAGCGAAGAACATAATAAAAATCTTCCCGATATGACACAATGGAAATTACTATTTAACATTACATACACTTGCCCCCGCCCATTAAAGCTTGTAGACATATACAGCTATGGTATTTATATTCAAATCATATCTTAAATTTTGGCAAAGGTACTGTACATCGCTGATAAGTTACAAAATGTGTTTTGCAACCTTAGTGAACTTAGAAACTATATTGAACAGCTCCAAGAACTCCAATGAGCATATCCTTCTATAATGCATCTTCAAGTTATTTATTGCGTTGAGAGCATGTTTGATTATGGTATTATTTGCAGCAGACACTACAGAGTTGATGAGCTTTATTATATGATTACCGTACAATATCTAATTACACAGCATCAGCAGCCCCAGACAGACTCACTGGTTTACATACAGATTTACACACTATGAAAGCAACAAGCGTCAGTCTCTTGGGTTTGCAAGCACAATTTATACCCGCAGTGGAAATACAGAAAAAAATATGATTCTGAGATTGTTTTGAGATTATGAGCAAATAAGGCATACAGCAGTATTATTAAACATGATGCAGTGTCATATCATGTTTGGGTCAAATTTGGGTCAAATTTGGGTTGAAACAATCAAGCGGCAACCTTTCCGGTCTCTCTCGTGAAACCAACACGGAAGTGACTAAAACTGCAATTCATCGACTGGCCGCAAGAGGCTGGCTCCAAAAGGGAGTCAGTCCCATAGACTCCCCATGTTAAAATGCCCAAATTTACAGCAGAAAAAAAAATGTTTGCAGCCTGGTACAAAAAGTGGTTTTGGCCTATATAGCTAATTTAGCCCTTCATGAGAACTGTGAAGGGGGGGGGGGGGTTATAACTCATCCGTTTAAATTATATTAAGCCTTAAAGTTCTGCATAATTAAGGGCGTGACCACTTGAGTGACAGGTGGATTGCCACTGCTGTCACCACCGTCGAGCTAAGTGGGCGTGGATTCGGCAACCAGCTCCCGCCTCTTTGCCCATTTTCGATTATCCGGCAGTGACGCGCGGTGACACGCTACCAAGATGACGGCCGGCTCCGCTTATATATATATATATATATATATATATATATATATATATATATATATATATATATATATATATATATATATATATATGCATGAACAATGAGATCAACTGTCTCTCAACAATAACACAAATGTCTGTCACAACAATCATAGTACAGATTAATATAGAATATAAATTATACCAGTACAATGAACACAAGCCTAAATATGACACCCTTTAAAATTCAACAAAGCAAATTCACAACAGTGGTAAACAATTTTTTTTAACCAATGTTTATTGTATGTTTATTGTATAAGTCATTAAATTCAGCTACACATTTATGTACACACACATAATCTTAAGGCATTGGTGGCCTAAAGTCTATAATGTTCCACTTTTTCTTTACTCTTGTTTTCTTTCTTTTTTAATTTCTTTTTTTTTTATTCCCCTAGTTTTGTTTATACAATACACAGATTAAATTTAAAATCCTTTCAAATTCTTACAGTATTACACGAAAGTAATAAAAGAGCTTCTAGCATAACATAACTAATATTCATTCAAAAAATAAATAAATGAATACAAATAAAAATAATCTTCTTTGTGTTGTACAACCTGACATATCAGAATATACACTATCAGACGTGCAGACCAGAATAAATCCAGCAGGTGGGGAGGATACACATTTTCATTTGTTTGGTTGATTATTTCATTTATTTGGTTGATTTTTTTTTCTTAATCAGAAGACTAATCCTTTGTAGTTCAGCAATAACTTGTAGGTAGAAAACTTTAATTTAAGTCTGTGGAGGGTAATAACATGTTGCATAACAAACGACATGTTGTACAGTGTATCATTTATTTGAGTTTTCTATTACTAGCCAACATCAACAGCCAGTTGCAACACAAGGTTTTCTCCTAGAACTCTAGATCACACACTCTACATGGAGACGCATTTCCGTAGGCTATGGACTTTACTACGAGTTGGTGGCAGCATCCATCCTTTCTTTCAGGATTTGTTCTATGAAACGTATCAAAACACGTATTGCTGGGGTGGAGATATCAGTGCATGGAGGTCAGTAGATGTAACAACTAGACATCTGGCTTCAGTTCGAAGCGTCGGAAGATGCTTACAGCTCCAGGCATTCAAGAACAACACTCATCAGTTTCACAAGACTCTTTTTTGAGCTACAAAACACCTTTTGACAACATGTTTACATTGGGAGTATATAACATTTATTTTACTATATATACTGTATATATATATATGTATATATATATTTTTTTTTGTCAGTTAAGGCCTGTTCACACCAAGGATGATAACTATAACGGTAATGATATAGATATAGTTTTCAAATCATTATAAATTCAAAAGAATATTCTACATCACAGCTATAACGAAAATGACACAAAGGAACGATATTGTTAGAATCACTTCCAGAACTATTTTTTTTCCAGCTGATGAACAATAAAATGATTGACAGCCAATCAGAATCCACCTGACTTTAAAGAGCTTGAGCATTTAAAGCAGCAGATAACAAAGCTGCAGTGTGGACTTTATATTAAAAAGAAAGTAATGCATTGGTATTGATGTTAATATAGTTAGCGTTATTGGTGTGGCCTTTACTCTTTTTATATATAGCATATTTACATAAATTTATCTTTAAAATATTTATGAATTACTTAATTTGAACTCTTATGTTCTGTCTCATGCTCAGTTATTAAAATGGCCTTAGGATATATTTGCAATGCACATGTACAGGTATAGATTTTTTTTTTCTTTTTAAATAAAAATAAATGTCCTGAGACAGAAATTAGCACAAAGGTAGATTAGATTTGTCATTATGAAATCTTTTTCAATGATGGATCTCTTCACCAGCTGTGTTGTACAAATTGCTCTGTACAAATTATTTAACAATCAATCACAAATAAAATACGAGTCCACTAAACAGATTACAAAAGATTAAATTAAGATAATAATATTTGTATTGTTGTTTTTATATAAATGGTACCTTCTGTATTTATTTACACTTCTTGGTGATTGGTGATTCACTCTTTGGAGAACATCACTTTAATTAAATCTCAAAATCCTTGACGTGATGAGAATAGGTTTGCTATTTGTTTTAGAAAGCACAATCTGTCTTCAGCTTGCATGAGCCAGTAATAGATCATAATGCTTTCTGAGTAAAATCTGTCCACTGCCTTAGTAACAGATACTGCTTAAGCCTGGTTACAAGGCTGTGATAAGCTGCCTGCAAAAGAGATGAATGTTTTAATACATCTAAAAAAAAAGGTTTAAAAGGACCTTTAGGCTTGACCTGTGTCTTCAAATCCAATCTTTCAGACCGAATGTCATTGTGTCAGTGATGTAATTTGATCCGTTTGTACAGATAGTTTAGTTCATATCCGGTGTATCTAAAGTAGTTGCTTTAGGAAAGATGTAAGAGTCCAGAAAACTGAGAAAGAAAAAAATAAATAAAATAAAAAATAAAAACTCCCTCAGCTCATGTCCATTATAATATCTTCCTCTCGTACTGAACTCCTGAAGCACATGAGAGAACATGAGTGGCATTTTATACATTCATGCGTATGCACATAATGAGAGAAAATCTTCATACAAAGCTTGAGACAACACTGCATTTTTTTTACTTTTTCAACCTAAAGGCTGAGTTGAGATGGTTGGATAAAGATGCTAGGTTGAACAACACAGAATGGCACTTGAGAGGAGTGATTAAAAACACTGTAAACGGAGAGGGTACAATCCTGTCGATTCACTATAATACACAGCTTATTCCAGACTTTCAGTGTTTATTAAAGGCTTTCAGTCTGTTTTTCTTGGCGGCACTCAGCCTGATGGTTTGACTGTAGTGTTAGTAGTGTATTCGTTGATGTGAACAAAGTAAATGGTAAATTATTTTTTTATATTTAAAATTAAACTTTTCAAAAGCACTTTTATTTAACTTGATAAGCTGTATAATTACTGGGTTGCCATTCTTTTCTGCACTTTTTCTCACACATTTATGGATTTATGTTTGATTTGATATGATTTATATTGCCTATATTTTTGTCAATTCCTGGGTGTTTTTGCTTAATAAATCTTCACCTTTTTTATTATTACTGTTGTTGGTATTTTTACTGTAGTCATTATGTGTGTGATTTTAATTTCCAACCCATATTGGGTTCAACTGAACCCAGCAGATTAGTAATTTGTAAACAATAATTGAGTTAAATAAAGCCTAACATGTTGGGTCAAACATTTAACCCAACCCAGCTGGGTCAGAACAACCTAGTGCTAGGTTTGTTCCTTTTTGACCCAGTGCTGACCCAATTTGGGTCGTTTTTGACCTAGCATTTTTAGAGTGCAGAAAAATGACTTGAAATCCAATCAGACTGAAATGCATTCCAAAAAAATCAAATTTTAAAGCCACATATGGATGTGGTTTGTAAAAATCAGATGCCATGTGTATGTTCTGACTACAAAAGCTCTTCTGACTAAACCGATTTTAGGCAAATACGCCAAAAATCTGTCTTCTGTCTGTGTGAAGTTGGCTGCCTTAGTGTTTTTTGTCATCTTGACTGATGAGGCTGATAAACTTTTGTATTTTCATCATGCTGTCTACAAACTTTGTCTGTGACAAGGAGAAACGTTTCGAGGATAGACTACACAGCACAGCCGACGAGAGCTGAGAGAACACTTAATTTGACTGTTGGTTAAACATCATGAAGCATGTGATTAGTTTAAGTTTCAGATTATATCCTATTAATCAGAAGAGAGCTGTGGGCCACAACAACACAATGTGTTCGACCCTCTCGCAGACTTCTCAAACACACCTCAGGGAAATCAATGTTTTACAGCCCTTACATTTTCAGCTATCATACCCAAACTCAGAGCACTTACAACAGTGAAATGCCTCCAGACAGAGGCAGGCACTATGATGTCCGACTAATTATAGAGAAACAGCTCATTTATGAAATGAATTTTCCACAGTCATAGGAGATCTCTAAACACTAATTGTTTTACTGGATTTACCTAGCAGATGTTGTTTCTGTCTGTTCAGCCGTATTTATTTAAGTGTTTAGAGTTTAACCGATTCCATGTTCTGCAAATCCAAAACCATTATGTCAGATGTTTCCTTCGTGAGAGCATTTCCTGCATTTTTTTTTTGTTTTGCACTAGAAAAGCCCCATGGTGGACTGCCATAGGTTATTTAACTCTGAATACGCAACAGGGTCATATCCACATTATCCTTCACAATCGACATCTGTGCAGCCTACAGCAGGCTATGGTTAATTTTACTGAATTTAAGGTTCACTAAGCATTCAAACACAAATTCGTTATGTGATAATTATAGTTTTTTCTCTCACTTTTGGACTCTTTCATAAACGTAGATGCTTTATAGGAAAACAAGTTGCATGCCAGTTGTTTTTCACAAGAAACACATGTTTTCTCAATCTGGATCCAAACCTGAGTAAGTCAGACATCTGTTTCGCAAACATCTTCACAGGAGGATCTCTACCACTGGCTATATATTAGTCTCATAAAAAAGGAGTCATGGTGGGCTTGGAAAGGTCAGAACTAAATGCATCTGCTTACCTCATTTCTCTTCTCATTAGAATAAAGCAAAGACATCTGCCAAACAACATTTTTTTAAGACCGAGTGATGCAATGCAATTTAAAGATTGGCTCATATAACGTATTTTGATCCTTTTTCAAAGCACACAATCAAGAAGAGCTCAAATGATCATTTTCGACTATGAGCGCCGTCACCTTTTCCTATCCAAAAATAACTGAACTAATGGGATGCTGTTTTATAATGTCAGAAACGAGCAACTCTAACAACATTGTCTGGGTGATCCCATAAAAATAATCTTTGTTTGTGGTCCTGAATACCGACCCATTACCGAAGTCATGAGCGGCACAGGGGAGCGATGCCATTAAAACCCTGGCTGGTACATTGGGGAAAGTTTGGACGGCCAAGTGGCATAAATTTAATGGGGGAACTGACAGGTTTTAAGGGCTGTTCTGTGATGGACGGTCATCAGGGCTGGAGGATAACAAGATATCAGTGTAATGTTGACACTGTTCACTGAAAAGTAAGTTCAGGGACAGATGCACATTGATTAGAAAGTCATGTTTAGCCAGTGGAAAAACAGTGGAACACAGAAATCAGGAAAGAAAGGGACAGACTATTGGAGCTCTCATCTCTCATCAGTAGGTGGCAAATTAAATAGGAAGGAAAGTAATATGGATATTTTGGGAGCATTTATGCTGGTTCCTGCTTGGTTATGGTCATGCTCAACTGCAAAAAATAAAAATAAAAAATAAAATGATTGCTAGTATGTCGGCATTTTTTTTTTTTTTTTGATACAGAGCAAACAAAGTTTTGCTCTTTGGTGGAATGTATGCTCAACTGCACCAATTGACGTGAGGAATCATTTTGCACATGATGGTTGAATTGAGCATGAGCAATGTAAAGTACAAAGACAAAGGTGACTCAATACCATGTTTTAAACAAGTGTTTCCCATCCATTTTTGCCGTATGTATCCCAAAGCCCAATCTGTAAAGCTCAAGCATCCCTTCATCAACCCCAAACCTGAATTGTGAATTTTGGTGAAAACACATATTCGTAGTAATCAAGGATCATAAAACAAGTCTTATAACTGAAATGTATGCTGTTCAAATTAATCATTTATGTAAGAATTATTTTTTGCCCATTATTTTGTTTTTTATTATTATTATTATTATTATTATTTTATAGTGGAGTATCACACTTGACCATTAAGTGACGAATACCAAAGGGATAATGGTAGAATTTTTTGGATAAAAAAAGGAAACAGATTTTCAAGCCCTGAAATAATGAATCAAATCAGTCACAATCCAATGACTCCTACAATCAGATTAATTTTAATAAATTAGTCAAAACGACTCACAACTAAAACTCAGTTATGAGTCTGAATTTCTTTAATGACTCAGAATTCAGAACAGTTCTTGGCTGAATCATTACTTCCATCATATCCTAGTGGAAATAATTCAAGAATTATTTTTGTATTGTGTATAATTAAGGCTCATTAAATAAACATACTGATCTAAATAGTAGTTAAACATTTGGATAAGAGTTTAGACAAGGAGGGTATTCTTCTGTAATATATAGGACTAATTTAGACTAATTCTTTAATGATTCTATTAATGAAATGAATCAGTAAGGAACTGGAATCATAAAGTGGAATCAGAATCGTTACATTATTTATGATACCCAACCCTTGTGTCTTCACTAAACAATAACCTTCATAAGACCTCACAGCAGGTTGTATTTTGACATTCTTGAGTTTGTTTGTTTTTTTTCACAAATTGTTACTTTTAAAATGGGAAAGGAAATGACATTTCACTAATTCAAATGAAAGCATTTATGGGTAGAGTGGTGACTCAGCGCTGGAGTGTTTGAATGCAATTACTGCAGCACAGGGGAAATGGGGGCATACTTATAACATTAATAGAATGTGATTTAGCGTAGAACAGCGGAATTCAGGAGGGGACATAATCTAAGCAATCCAGCAGATATTAACTTGTAAGAGCTCCAACAATGAGCAATTTAAGGGTAATATTCAAGTTTATATTTCCTGCTTTTTTTTCTTATTGCTAGTGTGTATAATTAAGGCTCATGAGACTTTAATAAACATACAGATCTAAGCAGCAGTTAAACATTTGGAAAATAGTTTAGAAATTGTATAAGTAATACTCTATGAAAAAGGGAGTATTCTAGTTCTTTAAAGATTCTATTAATGAACTGAATCAGTAAGGAACTGGAATCATAAAGTGCAATCTGAATCATTTCATTCTTTCTGATTCCCAACCCTTGTGTCTTTCACTACACAATGACCTTCATAAGACCCCACAGCAGTTTGTATTTTGACATTCTTGAGCTTCCATATTTTGCACAAATTGTTACGAATAAAATGGGAAAGGAAATGACATTTCACTAATTCAAAGGAAAACATCTTAATGGGTACAGTGGTGACTCAGCACTGAAGCGTTTAAATGCTTGATCACTGCAGCCCAGGGGAAATGGAGACATATATAAAATTAATAAAATGTGATTTAGCGTAGAACAGTGTAATTCAAGATGAGACATAATCAAAGCAATCCAGCATATATTATCTTGTAAGAGCTCCATCAATGAGCAATTTAAGGGTAATATTCAAGTTTATATTTCCTGCTTTTTTTTCTTATTGCTTTTTTTATGGGTGGTTGCGGAAATGTTGCACAGCTGCAATTATATTTCGAAAATCCAATAGGTCACATTTCATTACTTAGGAAATTGAGCCTCATTCACAAACAGATGGACATGACTGTACACACAAACAAATAAATCCTCAGGGTAGGTCATCTAATACAATCACAGTGACTAGCGCAGTTAGTACCCTATGGGACAGTCTGGGGCTTGCTAAAACCTGACACTAAATTAGACTGTAATGTGTTATTGACTTCATAAATGTCTCACCACTCTGTCCCTTCTTCTGCTCCATTTCAAACTGTATTCCACGGTAGAGTTCTCGAGAAATGAGCCCATAAGCGATGATCATCACCACTCCAGGAATGAAGAACAGAACAAATAGCAACAGGATGCACCTGAAACACAAGGGGACATGAAAAGAGTTTGAAACCTTGTTTATTAAAGGAATAGTTTACCCAATTGTGAAATTTTCTGGAAATGTAGTCATCCTCAGGCCATTCAAGATTCCAAGATTAATGGGAACATATTTGGAGAAATTTAGCATTACATCACTTGCTCTGCAGTGAATGGGTGCCGTCAGAATGAGAGTCCAAACAGCTATCTATCAATTAATGTCTTGTGAAGTTAAAATGTTAAGACGTTTTTAATTTCAAATTGATGCTTACGACTAAAATATGTCTTCTATCCATAATATTGTTTTCTCCAATGAAATATTGGTCTCACATAAATCAGGAGAGAAATATGCCAGATCAAACAAGTGAAAACAGTCCAAAAACAGTGTATTTTGATGACAGGACAACATTTTCACTAGAGGAAGCGTTATTATAGGTTATGGCCAGAAGTGATAGTTTAAAGTCAGAATGCCTTAATAATTTATTTGTTTCTTACAGACACGCAGCTTTTCACTTAAGAAATTAATTGATGGACTGGAGTCATGTACATTACTTGTTGATTATTGTGATGTTTTTATCAGCTGTTTGAAGTTAAAATGTTAAGACGTTTTTAATTTCAAATTGATGCTTACGACTAAAATATGTCTTCTATCCATAATATTGTTTTCTCCAATGAAATATTGGTCTCACATAAATCAGGAGAGAAATATGCCAGATCAAACAAGTGAAAACAGTCCAAAAACAGTGTATTTTGATGACAGGACAACATTTTCACTAGAGGAAGCGTTATTATAGGTTATGGCCAGAAGTGATAGTTTAAAGTCAGAATGCCTTAATAATTTATTTGTTTCTTACAGACACGCAGCTTTTCACTTAAGAAATTAATTGATGGACTGGAGTCATGTACATTACTTGTTGATTATTGTGATGTTTTTATCAGCTGTTTGGACTCATTCTGACGGCACCCATTCACTGCAGAGGATCCACTGATCCACTGATAAGTGATGTAATGCTAAATTTCCCTAAACCTGTTCAGATGAAGAAACAAACCAATTTATATCTTGGATGGCCTGAGGTTGAGTATGCATTCAGCAAATTTTCATTTTGGGCTGAACTATTCCTTTAAGATATAAATAATCACACTCACTTTTATGCAAGGGTAGCCACTTATTGTCTGATTTAATGAAAACTGTTTCACTTAGATTATTCAAAACATTGTTTGTTCAACAAAATATTTATTTATTCTGATTCTAATTCTGAATTAATTTAAATATCAATAATTATCCTCAGAAATGTGTGGTCATGCATTCGCAGAGCTTGAAGGGAACATTGTGATGGGCCTAACAACACCTCTTCCCTGTAGTAAAACCCTTATTATGCCCAGCCTCTCGTGGGTCATTGCTGTAACAGAATATGCAGAAAGAATAAGAAAAATGTACAAGCAAACTCAGAGCATGGAACATGGAGAGCGAGTACTGTTGTTGTCCGTTGCTGTCTACCTAGCAACAGCTGTTATAAAACATAAATGTGCCACAAGAGGCACCCAGCTGATGTTTAAGACCCCGGCTCCTCATCAGTGTGCTGCAGAATGACCCTGTCTCCGTTTCTCTGTCTTTGCCTCTCATATTGAGACCAACGCAGTCAATCATGTTATATGAGTGATAACAGGATTATTTTCCCATTAAAGGAGATTTTCAGAGTTCAAAACAACTTAAGCTCTAAAGACAGCATCTGTGGCATGCTCTTGATTACAACAGACAATCGTTTTAAGTACATTAGTATACAAATAAACATTGTGTTTAAAATATGTTTTTTATGTCTTTGATAAAAAGTACAGTAAAAACAGCAATATTGTAAAATATTACAATATTAAAATAACTGTTTTATTTGTTTGATTGTTGTATTTTATTTACAAAGTTGCAATTTCAGCATCATTACACCAGTTTTCAGTGTCACATGATCCTTTGGAAATGCTGATTTGCTGCTCAAGAATCATTTCAAATGTTAAAAACAATGGAGCTGCTTAATATTTTTATGGAAATCTTTGGTAGTGTAAACCCTATGACCCTATCAAAAAATTGCTTCAAAATATTGTTAGTTAATGCATCGCAGTCTGACACTTGATGTAACTGTCCAAGCTGTGTTGTAGTGGTTTGTGCATGTGCTCAGGACATATATATGCACTGCTGGCTCTGGAGGAACCAGATTTGAGTCTGATCTAGGTCAGGTGAGCGTGATTTCTCCAAGTGCAACATGTTCCTGGATCAACATCCTTATTGATCCTGGAACAACATTCCAATTAACCAATCAGAATTGAGGGATAACTTTTCAGGAAATATCTGTTTTAGGCTTACGATCAGGGTTAGGTGCTTCTACACCCTTGTTAATCAGCTATCATTTCACACTGATTTTAGGAATAAATTGTGGGTATGGTTAGGTTTAGAGGTAGGGATTGGGTTTAGTCTATATTTTTGGACAGTAATGTTGATCCAGGATCAACAAAAGTTGTTGATCCAGGAACATGTTGCACTTGGCAAAATCACGTCGACCATCTAGGTCATGTCCTTTTTCCACTTAACTGTCATATAAAATAAAAGCATATGAGCACTTACCACGCTTGCTCCACCTCGCTCTTTGGCCAGTCATGGCGGCACATGTGAGCTGTAATATTGTTGGGCTTGGTGAACTTCACCAGTGTGCTGAAGATGGGATAGGGTGTCATAATGAGGAAGGACAGGACCCAGGTGGAAGCGATGACTTTGTAGGCATGGGATCGAGTCTGCCATGCCCGGGACTTTAGTGGGTCGCAAATGGCACTGTACCTCTCAATGGCTATAGCCACCAGACTAAAGGTAGATATGCAGACGGAGATTCCTGTAATAAAGCAAAAATTACAATGAAAAAATTTATTGTAATTTCAACTGTAAAAGACTGTAAAAATTCTATGGTACGAACCTGTTGACTGGTTGATTAGTAAGTTACCTTACTATAAATGGTGGAAAACTGTAAGAAATCTAACAAGACATTTCACAATTGATAGTAATTTTGCAATATACAATTTTACAGTAAAATATTGTTACATGTACAGTTTTTGGAAGTGAAAAAATTATCTAGTAATTTACCTAAACCCTAAACTGGCATTCACAGAATTCCCAGTGTAACAGCTCATATTTTATGTTTTTTTTTTAATTTAAATTTCTTAGTTTGTATTAGTATTTATCAGTTATTATGTAGTTTAGGGTTTTATGTTGATGTTTATTGCATTATTTTAGTGTCATGCTTTTTTTTGTCAACATATCCTATACATTAGTAATTACCCTTGTAAATTTAACTTAAATCCATAATAAAATAATGCTACCATGTTGTATACATGTCATTGTTTACCGTACATTTCAGTGATTTTTTTTTTAAGAAATTGGCTCATTTGCATTGAGCCAAGAGTCAAGATCTTGTCTAAATGATTTATCCACCAAATTTTCTGATTCAGTTGCTCTTATCGCTATATGTATTCACTGCAAATCTTTCTTTTTTTCCCCAAAATCTTGATGCCTTACAAAACTGAAAGTGACAAAATTTTTAATAAAAATTCTTCTAAAAATACAAAGCTTAGTGAGAAACATTGCAAAATGGCATTCTTGTTGGCAGGTGCTGAAAAGTGAGATTTCCGACAGTCCCTCATGTTTGAGGAATACTGCCCGATGGCCCGAGAGCTTTGATCTGATATCGCCCTCTGCACCAGAGCTCATACCAAGGAAATTGTTCTTTCCTTTACAAATCCCCTTCCTTCTATGCCCCCGCGAAAAACAAACAGTGGGAGGGAGGTTGTGGTTGGCACAGCGTGTTGAATGTGCTGCCCTGTCGCACTCTGACACTCAGGCCCGGATTAAGAACACATAGGGCCCTGGGGCTATAGCAAACCCAAGGGCCCCCCTTCATAGTAGCGTATCTTGGTGCCACAAAGTTTTCTACCACAGGAATAATTTGTTTTAAAATTTGTCTCCAACACACAGAGATACAATGAGTATGCACATTAAATATTCCAGGCTACAATACGTTAAAATAATGAATACATTAACACTAGATATGAAGTCAAAGCAGACAGGTTTCCAGAAGCAGCAACAACTTTTGAGCATATACAGCTCCCTTAAGGAGTTTATTTTAAATAGTTTTATTATTAGAAGGTCATCTTTCTGGCCCTAGAAGAGGAGAATCATCAGGGCTGGACTGGTGCTAAAATTCAGGCCATCTGGCCCACACAGTCCCCCATAAATGTTTTGCTGGGGTTACGGCAGTTGGAATAAATAAATTATTTATTAATAAATAACGGATGAAAATAAATTATATTTTTGAATTCTAAAATGCATTTAACAATATTAATATTCCATTATATTGCAGGATCTCAATTATTGAATTCATATTTTTTCTGCAATTAAAGTTTATTAGAACTATTAAATTCTCCTTTGTAGTTGCCCTAATGAAAAGCTAATTCTTGAATCAAGAGTTAACTATAGTATTAGTAAACCCTTATAAAAGTGACTTATTGCCTTTATTTGAACCAATATTTAATAGGCTATAATTAGCTTATAATAATTTTCGTGGCATTAATAATAAATATCATTAATGCCATATTTATACAGTGTCAGTAAATGCATGTTAAATAGCCTAGGTGTGGTGTTGTGGATTAAATTTCATTTAATCGTTTCATCACTTGGCTTTTAGTGTTTGTTTCCCATGCACTACAGTAAAGCCAAGGTGATTAAAAGATACCCACAACTCTAGTGTAAACGAAATACATTTTTATCGCTCATATCTTTTGGACTGAAATAGCGCAGACACTGATATGTGGGGGCGTGGTGGGATTTCTGCAATCGGGGGAAAGCTCGGGTGGTCCCGATGGCCAATCAATAGGTCTACTTTTCCTTTCCTCCACAGCCAATCACGTCGGGCCCCCTCAATCCGCGGGCCCTGGGGCTTCAGCCTCGCCTAGCCCTTATGTTAATCCGGCCCTGCTGACACTGTGTGGGCCGCGGGCACTCGCACACACTCAAGCAAATAAGATCTGCTCTCTTGTGAACTGTGTCACCTCCAGGGCCTCCACCAGACAGTCAAGATAATGCAGGAGAAAAACATCCTTTAGAAACGCTATCTGATCACCCGTGCATGCCAGTAAAAAAAAAAAAAAAAAAAGAACATGACAGTGTAATTGTTTTCAGGCCACTGTACCTGAATAGTTCCTTGTGCCTGTAACTTTTATGCAAATGCAAAACAATAGTGTCCACTGATGTCCAAAACAGAACTGTCTTTTGATTTTTTTTGCCCCTTCAAGCCATTTGCCAGCAGCCCATGTGTGTCAGATCTGACCTTGGCATTGTGTCGGCTGTTGCTGGGTGAGCCTTGACTTTCATTTAGGGAGGCAGTGATCCATGAAACAGTGCAGATCAAGATGGATGCATGCATACATATGTCTACATCAGTTGCCAATTTCTCAACGCGAGTGTGGGTGCCAAAATCTGACATCCTGGTAATTGTATTACAAATGAAGAGTAGTCTCACCTAGCCAGTTTGACTTGTGTTTTATAGTGTGGCTCATATCGCAGATTATTTGTGTTGTTTTTACAGTACAGTATTGTTAATGAGCCAAACCCTGAAATACATGATACCATAATAATATATTATTATTTAAAATACAATGCAACAGTTTTTGCAATTTGTACAGGAAACACCAAAGTGTGTAAACCATAGCTGTCACATCACTTTAAGTTTTAATATTAAGTTTTTTGGTTAGTATGTGTGAATAAGGACTGTATCAGTTTGTTATTTGCCTAGTAAATGACAAGAAAATATTTAGTTTTAAGCAAGTTTTTGACAGATTCCTAAAATATTTGTGATTTCTCTTTATTATGACTGGTGGTCTAATAATTTTGTTAAGCACATACCACCTGTCATAATAAAGAGAAAACACAAATAGTACACAAATAAACATACAGTGTTCAACAAATTTATTGGACTGTATTTGTTGACTGTAATTGGGCATCTGAATTAAAAATAATAACAATAAAGTGATTTGCTTTTTTCTGCCTTTCATGCAAAACAGTAAATTCAAAAATTCATGGGTAACAAAATTAATTATATTTTAGCATTACAAATACTACTGTGACTAAAGAGCTTACACATACTGGTGGATTAAAAATTACAATTACAATTACAATTAACCAATACTGTTAGTTTAGGTCAGCTGTGGCACAAACCTTACATTTGGGTGGTATTTGTTGTTAAGCACTGTGTGTGTATGTATATATATATATATATATATATATATATATATATGGCCATGAATTAAGATTTCGTTCCCACAACTGGTTTATTCATGGCCATGAATTACTAAGTTAAATCGAAACAGAAATTTTTTTTATAATAATTACAAAATCAATTAGAATTAGAACCAGTTCAGATTTTGCTGTAAAGTAGCTAAAGGGCAATAGTGTAATAATTGAGCTTAAGTCATTTCAGTGTTTGGTTCAGTTCAGATCAATTACACAGTGAAATTCATCAATTTAAAATGAGTTCAATTCAGCTATAAGCAGTTCTTCAAAAGGCATCAATGTCGTTATTCAGTTTGAGTCAGTCAGTGTGGCCATACTGATGATCAATTATTTAAAGTTAACTAAGCAAGCCAGAAGGCATTAATGTTCAATAGTATTTTAAATTTGTAAAATGAAAGTTGACCTAATCTAATTGTGTTGCCACAACATGAATAATTTTTGTTGGCATTAACTGAACCAACAAAAGAAGTGAAAAGAGTGAAAAACAGAAATGTCTAAATAATAGTTCAAGTGATAATTCTTCATCCCTGGGTCTAGACAGCATCGGGCCATCGCTACGATTGAGACACCAAATCCTCTAATCATCTATTAAAAAGTGCTCGTTACTATACCATGCCTTCTACTACTCAGTTTTATTGCTTTTCTCCATCACTATATGATCAATTTCTACTGACATAATCAAAAGAAAATGTAACCAAACATTTTTTTTAAAATCAAAGGCGTGTTTTTACAGAATAACTTAATTTAAATATTCATGTCACAGTACTATTGCAATCCCAACTGCGCCTGCATAGACTAAATTAAAAAGTAGAAATAATGAGTGTCTTTAGATTTAAAGCCAAATAAAGTTCTGAAGATCTAGGCAAGAGCACTTGAAGCTTGTGATTTTTACCAGTGCTTATTAAGACTTGTTATGCCAGCAGGATATCCAATGCAAAGAAGTTGTTCTGCTCTTTGTGATTTAGTGGGCTACATTAATAACATGCTCATTTAAGGTTAGAAGACATGAAAGTCCATCTCACCCATAAGATAGGCCACAATCTTGCACATGGCAGCTCCAAAGATGAAATCCTCCAGCAGGTTGGGAATAAGAGTGAAGGGCATGCAGAAAACAGCCATCATGAGATCACTAATGGCCAGGGAGAGCAGGAATGAGTTGGTCACCGTCCACATTCGCTTATTCACCACCAAAACCACAATGATGAGCAGGTTACCAAACACACTCAGCAGGAATATGAGAGAGTATAGCAGTATGCGCAGCGAATCCATTTCTGAAAGACAAAGATCAAATAAAAGATTAACATATTAAAGGCTTTTAAAATTGCAAAATATAAGCAATGCTTATCCTTATAAAGTCTAGTGTGTCATATTAGCAAGTATTCTCACTGATTGAAAGATTTTTCTGACTATTATTTCACATGTAAGGCTTTACAGGGTTAATAATAAGAAAACAAGGAAAACAAGTCAGCCAATGATGAGTTAAAAACCTATAGACGGTGAAGATGTGGGAGGAGGGTTTAAGAGGCATTTAACTGCTCAGTTGAAAATCACTAATCACCTTTAAATATGTCAGATCATTGCATATACATTTAATTATAATAATGTTCAATATGCCTCAGTTAACGAAACTCTCCACATTCTCCTTTGATTACTTTTTGAGTTAAATTATATATAATTGCTAGCACATGGTCATTTCTACATTTTGAGCTGCCAAAAAAAAAAAACACTGAAATCTTCCTTCCTGAAGACAGGTAAGATACTACCAAAGAAAACAAAACAATTTGTAACAATTTAATGAATCTTTGTGACATGTTAGGTAGAGTGTTTAATTAACAAGCAACAATACTGAGATTCAAATTCAGTTAATAAACCAAAACAAATGTACTGGACTGACTAAAATTAGACTGCATGATTCCTGCCACTGCATTTTACACTTTTTTTTATTACAATGAACTTAATAATGAATTGTACATTTTTGTACTCCACAGCGATCTAAACCCCCCAGATAACATACATTGTTTTAGCAAGTTAAATCTATAAATTTGCTATGTGCTGTCAGGTTCCCTTTCATGCGAACTTCGAACTGTGTCCTCTAGGGGTCGCTATGGGGAACACCTCGTCGTGACCCGTGTCTGAAGCATACATTGAAAAAACACCAACTCGTTGGCCGGCGACAGCCATGACGTCACTACCGGTGCAACTACAGTATAAATAGGCACCGGGAGCTACACATCATTCTCTTCTTCGTCTTCATTGACTGTTTTGTTTGAAGTGTGCATTTCTGTGGTAAGAGCAATCTCTATTTATCTCATTATGGCGAGCACTAGCAAAGCATTTAAGGATGTGTGCATCCATGTTGACGTTGTTTAACATCTGATGACACACATGATATATGCGTTATTTGTTTGGGCAAAGAGCACGCACGCGATGTCTCCGAGGGGGCTCCGCTTTCGTTTGTCTCTCTTTTCGAGGAAAGAAGGTGTAAGGGAAACAGGTCAATTTAGCTCAAAGGGAATCATTTAAGATTTTAAAGGGAACTCCACCAATAATATGTAAGGGAATTACTAAAGTTTTAAAACCAAAACCATGTGAATGATGAGATAACAGTTGATTTATGAATGGGAAGGAGAAACATTGCAACACCCCGAGCTACAATTGGTCGAGACACCATTTGGGGTTTGATGGTGTTTCTAGTATTTAAACCAGGCTGTTTAACACACCCCAAATGGTGTCTCGACCAATTGTAGCTCGGGGTGTTGCAATGTTTCTCCTTCCCATTCATAAATCAACTGTTATCTCATCATTCACATGGTTTTGGTTTTCCCGCCCTTGCAGAATATAATTTTGGAC
This sequence comes from Sinocyclocheilus grahami, assembly GCF_001515645.1. NCBI lineage: Eukaryota > Metazoa > Chordata > Actinopteri > Cypriniformes > Cyprinidae > Sinocyclocheilus > Sinocyclocheilus grahami. The sequence continues at coordinate 595,062 of NW_015505592.1, forward strand.
ATGATTTCTTATAACAAGAATACGATACATTTGACCAATAATTGATTGGAAGAAACGTTTCAAGCATGAAGATTCAATTTCCTGCATTATAGTCTCCTATACTGGACCTATTAGGTTTGGTTGGTTCTATGGCTTCATAGTGACCATCTTACTGATGGTCCGGTCTAGAGGCTTCTTCGGACAGAGCTCCGACGCGGGAACCATGGTGGGTGAGTACGATCCATGTCTAATATATGTATATATGAATATATATGTGTATCTAACGAGACTGGTGGTTGTGTGTATAACCCTTCTGCTAGTTTTCTTTGCAGTGTTTCCCGGGACCTGTGTGTTTCTGTTCCTTTTCTAGGGTAGGTCCTCGATGAGCACCTCCTCTGCTGGGTTCAGAAACCGGGTGCTCGACTTACAGTGCGTATTTCACTTGTCGATATATGTCCAGACAGTAAGTAAAGCCGGTTTTTGGCTTCATACTTCCTGGATCATGCGGCCATAACACAGGCTTCTGCGGGAGCCTTCGTGTTCATCAGGCCCCGAGCGCATCACTACAAACATTTCCTGGACGTCCGGGCTGGGGTTACGCTTTCATGCTACCCTGACTGGTCTACTGTATCTGGGTCACCCTGAGGGGTTTCCCCGATCACCAGGATATCCCCTCTTGCTGAGGCATTGAGCGGGAGGCATTACGGCATTACGAGAACCTTCCTGTGTAAATGCTGTCTCGGGCAGTGCTCCCCTCTTCTTTGAGGGTTATATTTGAGCTTGCCTCTCCCGTTTGGCCCAGTACTTCTGGGTATCTGTAACAGATGCTTGGAAAACTCTAAATAAGTGCAGCACGTTAAGCTTTGCGCACTTTTCTCAAATCCACATAAGTGGTAAGTGTGCACGTTATGCTTTGCGCACTTTCTAAAATCCACATAGCTGGTAAGTGTGCACGTTATGCTTTGCCCACTTTTCTAAAATCCTGTATGGTAAGGGTTACGCGTTATTGACCTTGTTCCCTTTTTCTGAGTTGGTTAGACCCCGGTTCCTTGGGCTCCACTCAACTAGTGTGTCTCTGTCGACACACTCTGGAAGCATCGCTCCCCTCACCAGTGAGGGTTATTGTGAGTATGGTGCTTTCTTTCGAGCGTTAATCCTCTCTGAGGAGTTGGATTCCTCGCTCCATGGGCTGTCCTCGTGGTAGTTTGAGCAGTGCTCCCCTTTTATCAAAGGGTTACCTGGAATGAGCAACGTTATTTCCTCTGAATTCGGAGTTCTCCTCTTACATGAGAAGTTGAGTTCTCTGTTTTTCCT
>NW_015505592.1:596686-604877 GCF_001515645.1 Sinocyclocheilus grahami
TTCCCTACTCAGGGAACCATGGTTACATAAGTAACCTGAGACGTTTTCTTGCTGACTTTTTAGAAGTGATGAGTGCCTCTAATGGTCATCAATGCAAACTCGAGCTGGTAATGAAAAAAATCCAGCAATCATCAAATAACATCCTTAGAATGTAACAGCTTACTCAAACACTTAAAGCTCTGTATTTTTTTTTTAGACCTGGCTGATGGATTGTGTTTCTAGCTGATCTCTGGGGCCATAAATCAGAATTTTTACTCAGAGAATGATTCATTCTGACACAGCCCATCACTTTGTTTAAGCAGCGAGTTGGAAACTTGATATCTGTAACTAAAATGCTAATATATAATTGGAAAGTTGTCTGATTGTGGATCGATCAGAGGGAACTTGAGTGGAGAAAAATTGCAGGATTGCTGCAAAACAGTATTGAATCGTAACTCTGGAGGAATGTCATAAACTTACAATGAATAAATTTTATAGCATCATAAATACAGAGTCCTTCATAAGCCACTTCATGTTTATAGATGAAATCGAAAGTTTCAGAGTATTCATATCCTAAATGATACAGATCTATCCATGCAGGAAACTTTATTATTGTATTTTTTTTAAATATACACAAGCATTGTTGCTGAGAAAGAAAAAAACTAAAAACTCTGCAGACATTTTAAATAGACTAGATAAATTTTGCATAAATGTTTCAACATATGCAAAGAAATACATTTATCAGAAATGCACTGGCCATATTATCAGAATTGTTGTAGTTCCTACAGAGCTGACATTGACTGGTTTAATTTCCGCTGAGATTAATAAAGACAAGTCATTTCACCAGACAAGAAAATGCCACAAAATAAACAAATAAAAATAAACTGGAAAAAGCTATTAAAAAATTACTGATCAGAAAAGTGATTGTATTTTATATGACATTTAAAAATAATTACTTGTTTAGTTGGACAGGAAAAAATTAAAAGATTTAAGATAGCAAATGTAGATGTGTAAAGCTGCTGTTACACTAGACTTTGAGCATGCAAAATATCTACAGACACAGCGATGGTCGTAATATATTTTTTAAACATAATTCATATATCAATATCAACATGTAATACATCCAAAAGGTAAAAACAAGTTGTATATGCCACTTTACTGCAACACTTTGATCCTGCAAATTTCAAGTTTGTGTTTTTTTAGTTCAACTAAGAGCTCATGCTGATATTCTATTGGTTGCACATCTTCACGTGAAATAAATTCGCAGGGCTGAGTTCGCCAAACTTGAACTTTGGAACGCAACAAAATGCGAAACTTCTTTGTCTGAGGTTGTGTCTGGCCTCCCACATTTGCATGCGTATGTATGGAAGTCAAGGAATGAAAAGTTCAGTGTGACCGGCCCTTAAGAATGAATCGCTGAAAAACCCATATTTGATGAGCCATTATTCTGAATACGAGAACTATACAGAATACATCTTAATGTCTACAGCGGTTATAGCCTGACATACAGTATATGTGAATTCTTTATTAAAATTCCTCTGATATTGCATATGTATTGGTCAATTTGGCAATTTTGGTAGATTTGTCTTTCTTTTGTGGAACACAACATTTTTAAAAAACTGTTTTCAACTGTTTTTGTTCACAGTGACAATCAATGGACCCATTGACTGTATGAGACATTTTTCAAAGTCTTAAAGGTGAACTGTCACTTTAAGGCTTATTTTGTTCCTGCGCTAATGACTTTTGATGTAGAAAAGCTCCACATTAAAAACAATCCTCCCTAAGGGTACTGAATACTAAGCCTTAATTTTGGGGCCCAACTATCAGACATAGACAAGAAGCCATTTTTTGGCAAAGTGCGACATATTCCAACTGCTTTCCATTACTGCCTCTGCAGAGACCAGTCAATGTGAGCCAGCATGAGCAGAGAGAATTATGGGATGTGAACAGTCATATCCTGTTTGTGGCTTAGTCTGGCTAAAGCAATCAATTGAGGCCACGTTTGACTACAGCGCAGGGTTCTGTGTGCACTCCATTACTGATCGCCTCTAGCCACTGGTCTTAAAGAATTAGATCCACCAAAATGCTGCTGACATCCTCAGGACTTTGATCTCATGAGAGATGTGGTCCACATGAGTGGCTCGACTAAAATCGATCTCTCACTTTCTCTGTCGTTGTTTATCAAGTATCCTCCATATGGCACTATACTCTCTGGGACGCATTAGCCTCACTATGTGGGAGAAGCGTGAACTAAACTGTTTGAGGATTGCTGTGAATTCTGTCATAGTCGTGGGTTTCACAGGCCTTGTTAGATAACCGCGGTGTGTTGCCTTGGGATGGGATTGACTTGATCTAGGGTTAAAACAGCATGCATCATCATTGCTAGTAATTGGATTAATTTACCATTTTGAACTCACTATAATATTATGCGTCCTAGAAAAAATTGCATAAATATACAAAGGTGTCCCTTTGAGGGAAACTGCCCCAGCGACAAGCTGTTTTTGCACATTTTTTCTGAGTGTATATATTTGTGCAAGCTTTACCATTTCAAAAGTGACTAAGAACCCATCTAGAGCTGACCTTTTTCTAACAGTTGGTACTCCTATGAAAATTGATGCCAGTTCCTTGTGAAAAGAAGTACACTTCAGCATACTTAAGTGTGAACTGAATGTAATGTTTTTTTTTGGACATTTAACTGCAGGTTAATTGCAAATAAATGGAAATAGTTTACATTTTAATTCATAGTTACAGTTTAAATATGATCGTTAACATATTGAAGTGTATATAAGTGTAATTTTTAAAGCATGAGACTTTTAAAAAAGTTTCAGTAAGTGTGTTAAGAAACAGTCATGAATTTAAAGTAGGTGGCCTTTTGTTTAATTAATATTATATTATCATCAAGTGCAGGTTTTTAAAATTATACTTTTAAGATTTGAAGTACACTACAAGTGCACGTTCAATACAATTAAGTGCACATCTTTTTTCACAAGAGTTGCTGAGCTATCTTATATGTTAACGAAGCAACACTGTACTTTTTTCCTTTGCATTGTTGAAAAATTTAATGTACAGACATTGTCAAAACGATCCCCGTTCACATAGATCAGCAAAAAATGACTAAAAATCCTGTATTATGCATGCCAGTTGGCGATGTCACTTTGTAAAGAAACACGACGTGCACATACGTATAGATTGAACACCTAATAAGCAATGCACATGATGTGACTGTTTTCCCAAATTCATGTTTCCTAAGACCGACCACTCAAAAAAGACCAAACAGGCTGAGACATAGAAAGATAGTAGAAACATATAAAAGAAATCAGAAACACACGCTGGTGAATGCAAACAACTCAGTTAAGAGAAAAAATGTATGAAGAAAGAGACAATAAATTAGATTACAGAGAATGAAACACTTGTTCCCCTTGCAAATTGAAATGTTACAAAGGGGGCCGTCTAATCGAATTCAATTACTCTTTCCTCTGTGCTCTTCTCCCTGTGGATGAATATCTCCCTCAGCATATTTCACCATGCAATCTTGGCGTCTGTGACAGATGTTTGTTTTAGGGTGATTTCTCAACACTTCCTATCTCACACAAACCTGTACTGTCATCCTTCGTAAGTCACATTACTATTCTAACCATCCAAGACAGCATGGTGTGTAAAACTGCCAATAACTCGCTGCACATGAGGGACCGACAATCCAGAATGAGGTCATTATAAAACTATATATAAAACACTGTAGGTCATTGATCTAGTGCTTATATTTGTAGAAATAGTGATATAAAATGTATACAATACGGATATCTGAGAATTTTCTCAGATCATTATTTATTAGTACATTGTTTTAAACAACAGTGTATGTATGGTTCATGGTTTAAAAAGGGTATATTGCTTATTTGCTTACCTTACCATTGGCATTGGCTTACATTGTTAAATTGCATTATATTATATTACATTAAATTACAACCCCAAATCAATAGGGTCAGATTTACTAACAGCTTGCGCTTGTGCAAACCCTCTTTTGGCATTTCTACTGTCAGGATTTACTAAAGAAATGCAGTGAAAAGTGATGAAAAAGCATGGACAGTTATTTTTGCAGCTGACCTTAGTTATTACATACGCATTTGAAGGAAATTTTCTTTCAGATGCAAAATTCATGAGAGTAAATAATGTTACTTACTAAGGTTTGCAATGGTTGATTTTCCTGGTATTTGTGCCCAAGACTTTCTCAAAATAAATGATTCATAAAGAAAGAAAGAAAGAAAGAAAGAAAGAAAGAAAGAAAGAAAGAAAGGAAAAGTAAGTAAAGTATGAAATAAAGAAATAAAGAAAGGTAAGTAAAGTAATTAAGTAAGTAAAGTAAGTAAGAAAGTAAGTATGAAAGAGAGAAAGAAAGAAAGAAAGTAAAGTAAGTAAAGTAAGTAATTAAGTAAAGTAAGTATGAAAGAAACAAAGAAAGAAAGAAAGAGTGTGCTTTGCTGTTGTGTTTTACGAGAAACCCCAAAAATCAGAACTTATAGCTTGATGTCCACCATACTTAATTATCTAGAATGTGTATGCAAGATATACAGATCATTAAATTAGATGTATATTGTTTAAAAGTGAACTGAATATTTATTCCAGGATGGGATAGACTGCAGCTCATGTCATTAAATGCCTTGGCTGTTTGTCATGTAAACAAAACATCACTATGATTTCCCATCATCCATTTCCATCTCGCAACACATCACCTATAGAGCAGCACAGCTACTGTTTCAGCTTTTGAACTTCCCCTTTCCAAAACTCTACCGTTTAATATTTCATCAGTGCTTTGGCCTCATGATCAATTCATGAGAAGTTTGAACTTGGTTATGAATACAGGTCTTAAACCAGAGAAGGAATGCATTAATAAAATTACAATAAAAAAGAATCAAGATATCATGAAAGTTAGCTGCATGAATTATAAATCTGAGGCCAAATGTGAGTGCATAAATATTTTAGATTTGTGTAAATTGTGTTTTCTTACATATCAACAGCATTTCACATGCTCTAAGACTAAGCCATTGTTATAACCAGTGCTATAACAAACTAGAGGGGAATAACTAACTCAAATTAGAGATGGTACTGATGGTGCTGACTTAATGAGATATTTCTATTTTTTACATCTATACCTTCATATTCTAACCTTTTAGTTAGTAATTTAGTGTCATTTTATTTAATTTGTTTATTTTTGTAATGTATTTATTATTAAGTTTAGAGCTGCACAATAATAGTTAAACTGATAATCAAGTATTTTGTTAAAAAAATTATGATTATTAATTAATTATTATATATTTATTTGTTTACATTTCATCAGAATTATTATATATAAAAAATATACTTTTACTTTTACTTGAGCAGAATATCTCAATGAAGATCGCTAAACTCAAATTTACGTTTGCCAGATGAAATTGTGATCATGGTTTAAATACAACTTATTGTGCAGCCATAGCTTTTACCGTAAATTACCCTTTTTTGAGCCACAGAAATATATTAAAATATAGAGATTTAAAATATAACATAAATTCTGAGAATAATAAATTGCCCTCTTAAAAAGCATCTTCTTTTTATTTATTTTTCAAGAGCAGTAGAACTCCTGAGTTACTTAGCTTGACATTCTATCATTTAAAATTAGTATTTCACCAACATTGATAAAGCTGGGAGTTACAAATAGTTGCTGGACTGTTGCAGCAAGAAGTGATCAATTCTAAAATAGAAGGATGTCTAATCATGGATTTTGGGATAAATATCGATTGTCAGGGAAAGTCAGAGTTTAACAGTCCATTTAGGCTTTAATCAATATTCCCAAAGCAGAGAAGCAATCCATGCTGTTTATAATTAGTGTCCACAAAGAGGCCAAGTGCTTGTCCATAGTTGAAATATTCAACTGTTCACTAATTAAAATCCACAGAACAAAGCACACGACAAACATCAGTAAAAACATTCACCTGTAGCTTGTTTTTGTTAGCTATGTACTGCGGTATATTTTGTAGAGATCCAGTTTAGTCTATGTGTATTTTGTGAATTGCGTAACTAGAATAGAGAGTGCACAATATAATTTTTTTCTGTACCCAGATAACCTATTCAGAGCACACTACACTGCGTACCATGATGCCACAATGAAATCTGCACTGTTTGACCTTCTGTTTCCAGTATAATGAATGAATTATTTATTTTCATCACCCACTTATTTTGACTCATTTCATCAGAACACTAAAAGAAAAAATGTCTATTGTTCACTTACTATTTTTAAAGAATAGTAGGCAGCTCACAATGTATATTGTGTGCCATTCAGTAAGTACTAAACTTATGGAACAGCAGCCTGTCTCTCTCCAATCTTGTGACTAAATACCCAGCATTCCTCCATACAGCAGTGTTCAGAGTCCTCAAGCTGTGTCCTTAGAAAGATGCATGGCTGTAGCTCATTGCAAACTGATGACCTTCAGTGATCCCCCAGTGCGCTTATCCCCTGTATTATTCAGACCTACTGTATAGTGTAAACTGTTGTATAGTACTGGTAAAAAAATTTTTTTTTAAATGTTATGTTCTGCTACATACATTTAAGGTCTCTATACTCACATTCTGTGAGCAAATTACAACAGAAACCGATCAATTTCTCCTCAACGTCATGACATCAATCTACACAGAGTCTGGGAGCTTTGCAGGTGTTAGTGACCCGTAAAACTGTCAGAGAATGAGATTACATCAGGACAGGCTGTGTCTGAGTGCAAAAGCCCACACACGTTTACAACTCAACAGTCTCAAGTGTCAGGTGAAGTCATTATCAATGGCAACAATTGTATAAACATTCAGACAATGTTGAAGTTAGTAAGAATAAACAGTGGAAGAATTTAACCTGGACTCTGAGCAAAAAATGTCACTGAAACTGGCAAAAGTACCACAAATAATTAAACTTTAGGAGCAAAAATTGCCCCTGTCATTTCCTCTATTTTAACAATTATAGTAGCATATTTAATTATTTAATTATATTATATTCTAGTTATTATATTAAATTACTATATATTCTAATTATATTCCATTACAGTATATATTCAGTTTAAAGTATCTTTATTTTTATATTTACAGTTTTATTTTGACTTCCACTTACTTTTATTTCAGTTTTAGTCATTTTAGTACTTTAACTTAAACTTTTTAGTACTTTTGCTTTTGTTTCAGTTAGGCAACATTCATCATTTTTGTTTACTTTTTTGTCTTTTTTTTCATGTAACTTATTTTATTTTATATCCAGTTATTTATTTTTATTTATACTTTATTTATTTATTTTATTTTATTTTTCAATTGATTCAATTCAGATATTTAAAAAATCTACAGCAGGCTGCATGCTATTATACAAATAGAAAAATCCCAATACACAGGTAAAAATGCCCTTGTAAATAAATTTCAGGGAGGAAATATTGCCCTTTAAAAACAATTAATTTCAAACACTGTTTTGATGGTCTCTTTCCAAACACAAATATATGAAAATCGTAAAAAGGATAAGTAATGCAGTGTGGAAGCAAATGTATAATAAATTGGGCTCTTAAATTACTGCAGCAAATGTTTGTGAGTTATTTGCTTCTACATTAGAGCCAAAAACAAAGGTAATGACATAATTTGGATTCGGATCACTGTCTGATGTGCTGAGGACAACCAAACAACACATTTGTCAATTAAGACCATTACTCAGGCAGTCCGTATACTGAAATAATAACATCACAATGTCTTGTTCTTTCTTTTTTTCTGTGAACAGTGTGAAATATTAATTCTGCTTTGCTGACTGCTGATTCATTGTATCTGTATAAAGCCATACAGCATCCATAAGGTCCATAAGAAGAACGTCTCAGGTTACTTATGTAACCATGGTTCCCTGAGTAGGGAACGAGACACTGTGTCCTCTAGGGGTCGCTATGGGGAACGCCTCGTCGTGACCCGTGTCTGAAGCATACATTGAAAAAATAGCAACTCGCTGGCCGGCGACAGCCATGACGTCACTACCGGTGCGACTATAGTATAAATAGGTGCCGGAAGCACACATCATTCACTTCTTCGTCTGAAGCTCGCGTCTGCAGCATGGCAAGAAACCTAGAGGACGCATTTTTCTTTTTTAATAAATCTGCAAAAATGTCAACAATTCTGTGTTTTTCAGACAATATGGGGTGCTGTGTGTACATTAATGAGGAAAAAAAATTAACTTGAA
>NW_015505592.1:605744-606468 GCF_001515645.1 Sinocyclocheilus grahami
AGATACGGTAGACCAGTCAGGGTAGCATGAAAGCGTAACCCCAGCCCGGACGTCCAGGAAATTTTTTCAGTGACGCGCCGGGGGCCTGATGATCATGAAGGCTCCTGCAGAAGCCTGTGTTAAGGCCGCATGATCCAGGAAGTATGAAGCCGAAACCCGGCTTTTCTTACCATCTGGACATATATCGACAAGTGAAATATAAACACTGCAAGTCGAGCACCCGGTTTCTGAACCCAGCAGAGGTGGTGCCCATCTAGGACCTACCCTAGAAAGGGACAGAAACAAACAGGTCCCGGGAAACATTGCAAAGAAACTAGCAGAAGGGTTATACACACAACCACCAGCTCATTAGATACACACATATATATAATTATATATACATATATTTAGACATGGATCGTACTCACCCACCATGGTTCCCGCGTCAGAGTAAGATGGTCACTCTGAAGCCATAGAACCAACCAAACCTAATAGGTCCAGCATAGGAGACTATAATGCAGGAAATTTCCCACCTAACCTCGGTCAGGTGGAGAGATGGTGGTTACAGGGGAATTAGGAAGGTGAAGATAAGGGCAGATGTAAGACCCCCGAAGGAAATGAGTAGATACTGAGGTATCACTCTGATCCGGACAAAAGCGCTTACACCCTGTCTGGATCACATCCCTTAGGTCTTTTACTTACCTTCGTTTGACCGCCAATTCTTCCTACCCCAACCGGCGGCCGG
>NW_015505592.1:606558-607204 GCF_001515645.1 Sinocyclocheilus grahami
CCTGGACTTCCCGAAGGTCGCTATCCCGGTCTTTCAGCAGGTCAGCCTGATATGCTTGGAGCATCACCATCGTGTGCAATGAAGCGACAGCCCGACCTGACGCTGCTGCATATGCCCTGGCATCCGAGCGAGATGTCAAGGAGGGGAGTCTTAGAGGATGTCTCACCCATAGAGAGATAGCTGGCCAACGTCTCTCTATATGGGCATCTTCTCATAACTGCTTTCGCGCATCGCCTCGATGTTGGCATAATTCGTATGCTGGAATCGATGGATGCGTGAGGAAAAAACGGTCTCTTCCATTCCTTCTCAATCTTTATATGGAAAACAGGAAGAAAGGAAGGCTCACCTGAGCTGGATGGTTATGGCCAGAAAAAAAAAGTTCATCGATAAATTTTGCGACATCACTTTCTTCACCCGCTTCACAGCAAGTAAAGCCTTCCTGTGGCGCGATCCATAATTTCCAAATGCTCATCATACACAGGGCAAGAGGATTGGGAAGGCTCAGCCTCAGCTTCCATTTCCTGCTTTTGCTGGGCTGATCCCAGCAGAGCACTGGCCCCTGAATCAGACAATGTTAATGAAATAACATCATCCTCCAGCGGCTCACTCTCGTGCACAGCCGACGATCGCGAAAGGGAAACCCCTC
>NW_015505592.1:620995-642887 GCF_001515645.1 Sinocyclocheilus grahami
GACTTCCCGAAGGTCGCTATCCCGGTCTTTCAGCAGGTCAGCCTGATATGCTTGGAGCATCACCATCGTGTGCAATGAAGCGACAGCCCGACCTGACGCTGCTGCATATGCCCTGGCATCCGAGCGAGATGTCAAGGAGGGGAGTCTTAGAGGATGTCTCACCCATAGAGAGATAGCTGGCCAACGTCTCTCTATATGGGCATCTTCTCATAACTGCTTTCGCGCATCGCCTCGATGTTGGCATAATTCGTATGCTGGAATCGATGGATGCGTGAGGAAAAAACGGTCTCTTCCATTCCTTCTCAATCTTTATATGGAAAACAGGAAGAAAGGAAGGCTCACCTGAGCTGGATGGTTATGGCCAGAAAAAAAAAGTTCATCGATAAATTTTGCGACATCACTTTCTTCACCCGCTTCACAGCAAGTAAAGCCTTCCTGTGGCGCGATCCATAATTTCCAAATGCTCATCATACACAGGGCAAGAGGATTGGGAAGGCTCAGCCTCAGCTTCCATTTCCTGCTTTTGCTGGGCTGATCCCAGCAGAGCACTGGCCCCTGAATCAGACAATGTTAATGAAATAACATCATCCTCCAGCGGCTCACTCTCGTGCACAGCCGACGATCGCGAAAGGGAAACCCCTCTTCAAACTCATCGGCCAGATCCACCTGCGATCCCCACAAGCTCATTCTCTTCCGTGCCTCAGCAGCGGCGGGTCCTGAATCGCGGGAAGCAGATGGCTGCCCCTCTTTCCTCGAAAAGAGAGACAAACGAGAGCGAAGCTTTTTCCCTTGGAAAAAGCGCTCGCAGTGCACGCCGATTGCCCCCTCGAAGGCATCGCGTGCGTACTCTTCGCCCAAACAAATAACGCATAGATCGTGTGTGTCATCAGATGTTAAACAACATCAACACGGATGCTCACATCCTTACACGCTTTGCTAGTGCTCGCCATAATGAGATGAATAGATCGCTCTTACCACAGAAATGCACGCTTCAAACAAAACAGTCAATGAAGACGAAGAAGAGAACGATGGGTGCTCCCGGGGCCTATTTATACTATAGTCGCACCGGTAGTGACGTCATGGCTGTCGCCGGCCAACGAGTTGGTGTTTTTTCAATGTATGCTTCAGACACGGGTCACGACGAGGCGTTCCCCATAGCGACCCCTAGAGGACGCAGTTCGAAGTTCCCATGAAAGGGAACCCTCATAACCTACTATAAAGGCAAGTTTAAAGAAGTTAATTATCTAATGATTGGATTCAATCATTGGTGTCAATCATCATCATCTAGATCTGTCAAGGAAGTTTATTAATTACTTTTTGGCCACAAATGTTGCTATATTAAGCCAAAGCATGATGTCCTGCTAAACTCTGTGTCCTCTCAAATTACCCTGATGCAGCTTCATCTCTGGACTCATCTAAATGTTAAGGGCTCTGATGACCTCATCCAGAGTGAACTCAACAGGCATCTCACCTGAGATCAGAAGTTGCATTGCTTCAGAGCAAATGACTTGTACTGCCTGTCTTGTCATGTTAACACAGCATGTGTTTGATCATAGCACTGCTCTTGCAACTGGTGGGTCTCAGGTTTGTTCTAATGGGGTCCATGTAATTATGCATAGTCAAGATAGCATGATAACTATGAAGATAACTATGAAAGCTTACTTACCTCACGGAAAAAAAGGTAATCATAACTTTTAATCTCATAGTTCTCTAACGTGTTATCTCAATTATATATCGAGTATATATCTCACAATTCAGATTTTTTTTTTATTGCAATTCTGAGAAATAAACTCTGAATTGAGGAAAAATGTCTGAATTGCAAGATTTAATTGCAATTATAACTCATAATTGTGAGATATAATTATTATAATCTCTGCACTGCCTACCTATTAAGTTCCGTATCAGTTACAAAATATTATTACTTACCTATAAGGCCCTTAATGGGTTAGCTCCTGTATACCTAACTAGTATTCTACCATGCTACAATCCATCACGCTCGCTAAGGTCGCAAAACTCTGGACTTTTGGTAGTACATAGGATAGCAAAGTCCACTAAAGTAGGTAGAGCTTTTTCGCATTTGGCTCCCAAACTCTGGAACAGCCTTCCTGATAACGTTTGGGGTTCAGACACACTCTCTCTGTTTAAATCTAGATTAAAGACACATCTCTATGGCCAAGTATTCAAATAATGCATATCATAATCTTGTACTGCAGTTATATCTGATCAAATGCACATTATTATTCTTTAGCTTGGGTTAAACAAATCAATTTTGCTTGGTTGGAACAGCAGCTACGCAAATTATGTCTCTATTTGTTTCTCTGTTTCTGCCACGGGATGTCTAGGATTTACACAAGCTTCAGTCTGGATCCAGAGCACCTGAGCAGAGATGATGCCAACCCCTCAGAGAACCTCAGATGATGCCAACCCTGAAACAAGACAGAATTACCAAATTTTGCTATAAGTTTGATTGCATCATATAATAATTGCTGTTAATAGTGTTCATCGTCTGTTTGATTACGACTTTAATTGATTACGTCGTTAATTGTTTTTTCCATACATTTCTGCCATTTGTACATTAACTGACAGTCACCACTGATAAGCTACCACTAAATATTGTAAAAACTGAATTTGCTGTAAAGTTGCTTTGCAGCGATTTGTCGTGAATTGAATATAAACTCACAATTCACAGAAGAAAAGTCTAAATTATGAGATATAGCCCTAAATTCACAATTATCAGAAAAAAACTGAGAACTGTGAAATGTTAAAGGGGTCCTATGCTCGATTAGTTCCGGCTTTGATGAAGGTCCACCTTCTGAAAAACAGAATGTGTTGTGATTGGTTAGCTGTCCCAGTGCGTTGTGATTGGCGAACAGCTTAGACGGTGTTTCAGTACTGCCCCGCCCCTTGCTCTGTCTTTCAACAAAAGCTTTTGGCGAATCCGGCACTCGTGTAGTAGAAGCTGTCCTTAGTAAAAATGTGCAGCACACAATAGCAAATTGGGGTTATAATGCTCAGGAACAGAGTTAAAAAATAAGTTGCAACCACTGTTTCCTGACATCATCCGCTTTCGGAAGCCCAAACAAAGACGTTTGGGCACGGAGGTGAAAAAAACAGCGCTTCATGCGGTCACGCACCGGACGAGAAGCGTCGTGTCGCGCCATGTCTTTAAAATTAAAATACATTATTTTCTATGAGTGTAGGCACACTGGCGGCGCTGTTCGGCGTCTGTCCGCGGCGCCCAGCTACGTCGTGTTGTACTTGAAAGAATTGTTCTAGACCAGCAGTTCTCAATTCCAGTCCTCGCGTACCTCCGCTCTGCATGTTTTGCACGTCTCTCTTTGTTAACACACATGATTCAGATCATGAAGTGAGTTCCGTGCATGAACTGTGGTCCGATTGACATGGTCCCTACACAATGTCCATTGCTCCCTACTCCCTGAGCAGGGGAAATCCATTGAAGTTTACATCACTTCGGAATATTCATTTACAGATTTGCGCTGCCTGCAGCATCTTCACACACATACGAAACTTACTAGAGAAGCGTGAAGTGGGACATAATATACCTCTGTAAATAAATACAATTTAAATTCACGTCTCGCACACTTAAATGCCCTTTGTATGGAACATATATGCTCCCTTCAAACTGGAATCATGGAGGAATATCTGGTAATGTCCACTTCGCAGGGCACTTACAGTCAAATATAACAAATGTATGAAGCAATAAGAGAAAAATACAAAATGTGCAGAGCGGGGGTACGCGAGGACTGGAATTGAGAACCGCTGTTCTAGACATGCCAAAAATTTGACACTACAGCACAGCAGCTCTTCTTCTTGGTTTTCTCTGATGCACTAACTCTGCAGCAGCACTTCTTCTTCGTCGTCTCGTCTGATGCATTCACTCAACCAAGCGTTCTAACCACAACCTCGCTCCTCCCCACCCCCCAACCATTCAAATTTCTGTAGGCGGGAAATATTTGTAATGATATTCCAATGGGCCGCTTTGTGATATCACAAAGCCCGGAAAACAAACGCTGTAGTCCAAACGAGCCGTTTGTTGTAGTTCTTGAAAAGGGATTTTTAAAAAATGAAATATCTCCCTTTGGAGTGGTCTTTGATATTTGTAACTTTCTAGATATTTTAATGCCCAAACATACACACTACACACTGACTAAAATTAAAAAAGTGAAAAAGCATAATATGACCCCTTTAACTTGCAGTAGTGAGATATAAACTTTTGAATAATTGTGAGAAGAAAAGTCAGAAGTTTGACATATAAACTTGCAAATGCGAAAAGTTAGAATTGTGAGAAAAATTGCTAAGAAAACGTCAGGTTACACATGTAACCTGTCACAGATCAAGCCTCTGTGGCTCTCTTTGATCACCACCAGAGGGCACCTTCACCTGAATACTGACTTCAGTTGGGACTTCATTTCACATAACCCCAGTGCTTGGGACTGATTACCTACACACCTGACTTTTATTCCCTGGACTATTTAAGCAGTTTCCAGTTTTGCTGTGCCTAACATTTCTGAGCGTTCTTCATCGTGTATTGCTCCCTTGTGTATGACCCTGGACTATATTGCCTTGTTTGATTCTCTGCTGCCTGATTCTCTGTTTGTATTATCCACTCTCTGCCCTGTTTGCTGCCTGCCCTCACCATTTGCCTGTACTCTGACCACGTCATTGGCTTGCCTTGGATATCTGTTGATTGAACCTTGCCTGTTAGACATTGAGTATTTACTTTAAAAGCTGCACATGGATCCCAACTCAGTTGACTCTTTGTTACATAACCATGGTTCCCTGTAGTGATGTTACGTTCGTGAACGAATTGTTATTTTTGAATGGATCTTTTAGGTGAATGAATTGTTCTCGTTCACATAATCCACCAACTCATATTTCTCGTTCACTGAAATCTCTCCCTCCAGAGCAGCACGGCGCTATTAGCAGCGCATGTGCAGCTCAGTGAACCGGTTAGCTCTGTGGTCTGTTCTCCATCATGTAGGTGGGTCTGTTGTGAGACAGATCCTACACATCCTATCAAAGAATGACTAAACCAAGCCAATAGCTTTCGAGTATGAGATGTGACGGAGCATGTGATTTGTTGAATGTAGTGAATGAATGTGCCCTTCACTGAACAAGTTTCTTTTGAGTCTGAAGGAGAGAGATCTTCTCATTCGTGAACAAAATGACCGAACTGGTACATCTTGTTCGTGAATGAAATGACCAAACTGGTACATGTCTCATTCGTGAACGAAATGTCAGTCTCGTTCAGCAATCAGCAGAAAGCGGAAGCAAAGCGCAGTAATAGGTACTGTGCACATACGCTTGTTTATATATTCATATTTAGCATACAGAACCTAACTCCACGTTTATTCCCGGATTTATGAATGAGTAAATGTCTGACCAAACAATTAAAATGTTAATCATGCAAGGAAACCTTGTGTTTTGGTCATATTAACCACGTATTTAGACTTATTTTATTTATTTAATTAGTAGATCAAGCGCACTTTTTAATAAAGCCAAATCAGTTTTTTGTAACAAGTAAATACATTCGTTGACTTAAGACATAACACGTAAGACTCTTTTTCACCACCTGCAGGCGTATTTATGTAGTATGAAGAAATGGTCACTGAACGAATCAGTGAACGAATCTGAACAAATCATTTTGGTGAACGAAATGAAAATTAACGAATCTCTTGAAAGAATCAAAATTTCCACCACTAGTTCCCTGAGAATTGGAAACAAGACAATGCATACCCTAGGGCAGGGTTCCTCAAATCTTGCCCTGGAGGGCCAATGCGCTGCAGAGTTTAGCGCCAACCCTGATCAAACTCACCTACCTGTGACTTTCTAATGATCCTGAAGACATTGATTAGCATGCTCAGGTGTGTTTGATTAGGGTTAGAGCTAAACTCTGCAGGAAAGTGGATTTCGTGGGCCAGATTTGAGGATCCCTGCCCTAGGGGCTGTTATGGGGAACGCCTTCAGCATGACCAGTGTTTACAATTAACTTGACATTGGCAGGCAGCAGCCTGTGACGTCACTACTGGTGGGACTGCAAGTATAAAAAGGCACCTATGGAACACGTCATCCACTTCTTTGTCTGAAAGAGACGTAAGCAGGATTACCTGACGCATGGCAAAGATACACAGCATCTCGTTCCCTATTCTCAGGGAACCATGGTTACATGCGTAACCTGAGACGTTCCCTTTCCAAAGGGAACTCTATGCTGCGTCCCCTTGGGGCCGCTATGGGGAACGGAATACCCATACTGCCATGCTGAAGGGATGAGTGCTAAAGAATTTGACCTGAGTCAACTCAAAGTAATGAACATCCCTAAATCCACAAGCAGTCATAGACTAGAGCTCCTGAATCGAGGCATCAACCAAGTGAGTGAAGTCTAACTATTCCGGTGCCCTGCAGATTGGAAGCTTCAGAACTCTCATGGTTAGAGGAATTCTACCAACACTCTAAATTATAGCCAAAGAGGTTCCCAGAGAACCTCCAGCACATTAATCTACCGCACTACCATGTGGCTCCAAGGAGTGAAGGTCTCAGCATAACGACTCTCTAAAATGAGAGGAGACCTGCTACATTCAATGCCAGAGATAATTAGTGAGGCTCGCAAGAGAGCCCACATATTAAAATGCTCTAAGTGAAGCTCTGGAGAGTGGAAGCTTCAGCAGGATGACTCTCTAAAACAAGAGGAAGCCTAACAACACTCACCAAAGTTACGGAGCTCTAAGAGTGGAGGTCTCAGCATAACGACTCTCTAAAGCGAGAGGAGACCTGGCTACACGCAAAGACAGAGACAGTTAGTGACGGAGCTTCTGGAAAGTGTAGGCCTCAGCAGGATGAATCTCTAAACGAGAGGTAGCCTGACACCACTCACCAAAAATAACGGAGCTCTACAAGTGGAGAGTGGCTCTACTCAGCATAACGACCCTCTAAGTGAGAGGAGACCTGGCTACTACACCTCAACTAATTATCTCTGGCGTTGAGTGAAGAAGGAGAGCTGTTTTTCTCCTCTAGTGAAAAAAAAGAAAAAAAGGGAAGGAAGGCGTAGATGTTAATTACCAATCCAAACCCCAGACTGCTGACTGTATCTGTGCTGGATCACTTCCCTTAAATCCTTTTTCTTTCTACTTGACTCGAGCCTCCTCTGTGGCCTACTCCTTCTCCAAAGAGGGCAACGAGTGGCGATGCTTTTTACCTGCCCCTGTCTTTGACCCTCAGACCAAGACGGGCCAGGTCCCCCCTCGTGTTTGAGCATTGACAAGGACCAGCATGGAATGAACGACTTGTAAGTCGCTGAGCATGGCTTCGCCTCCTTGAATTTATTGACCACCATCTTAATGGGTGTGCCGAATAGTTCCGAAGGCGAAACCGGGGCATCGAGAAGGAAGCGCTTTTCTTTCTCCCCGATGTCCGCCATGTTCACCCACAGATGTCTCTCAGTGGCCACCATTGCCGCCATTTATCTGCTGATTGCTGTTTGCTTGGTGGCCCTGAGAGCCAGATCTGTGGTGTGGCGCAACTCATCCACTGCCTCATGGGAGATATCCTGACCCTAGTCCAAGTCTTTCAGCAGATCTGCCTGGTACGCTTGCAACACTGCCATTGTGTGCAAGGCAGCACCAGCCTGACCTGCTGCCACATATGCCCTAACATTCAAAAGTGATGTACTCTGAAGTGGTTTGGATGACAGGGCTAGAGCCTTCAGTGTTGATTTCACCCCAGCCGAGAGATATCTCACAGTAGCACGATCCATAACCTCCTGCAGTTCATCATAGTCAGGGTAGGCAGGCTGAGAAGCTTCAGAATTCCCTTCTTCGCCCTCACCAGCCACATCCTGCTCACCCTGGCTAGAAGGCAGCAGAACACTTCCTGCAGGATCAGAGAATGTGAGAGACACCACATCCTCATCTAGTAGGTTACTCTCGTCAGCCGCTGATGAATACGAGAGATTCACACCTCTCTCAAACTCATCAGCAAGCTCCATCTGAGAACCCCATGATTTTAGTCTCCTTGCTGCCTCGGCAGCAGCAGGACCCGAACTGCAGGGAGCTGATGTTTGACCCAATTCCCCCGAGAAAAAAGACAAATGAGAGTGGAGTTTCCTCAATGAGAAACACTCAATGAATGCACTCTGTTCCCTCGAGAACAGAGCATGTGTGCTCCTCGCCCAAACACATAACAACAAAGGTCATGTGCATCGTCAGATGTCAGATAGCGTTGACACGGATCCGAACACTTCCTAAAACATTTAAC
Organism: Sinocyclocheilus grahami; assembly: GCF_001515645.1. Classification (NCBI taxonomy): domain Eukaryota; kingdom Metazoa; phylum Chordata; class Actinopteri; order Cypriniformes; family Cyprinidae; genus Sinocyclocheilus; species Sinocyclocheilus grahami. The sequence continues at coordinate 629,267 of NW_015505592.1, forward strand.
AGACATCGCTTTCTTACCTTACACACGTCAGAATGGCTAAAGACAAAGAAGAGGATGATGTGTTCCACAGGTGCCTTTTTATTCTTGCAGTCACACCAGTAGTGACCTCATAGGCTGCCGCTTGCCAATGTCATTGTCGTTTTTGCATTCATGCTTCAGACATTGGTCACGCTGAAGGCGTTCCCCATAGCAGCCCCTAGGAGACGCAGCGTAGAGTTCTCTTTCAAAAGTGAAATCAGAATTGTGAAAAAAAAAATTCTGAGGCTATAAACTTGCAATTGCAAAAAGAAAAGACAGAATTGTGAGAGAAAAAGCCCAAATTCTGAGAAGTCTGAATTGTGGGATATAAACTCGCAATTCTCCAGAAAAAAATAAAAAATCATAATTGTGAGATGTTAAATCACATTTGTGAGATATAAACTCGCAATTATGAGAAAAAAAAGGTCAAATTGTGAGATATAAATTTGCAACTGAAAAAGAAAAGTTAGAATTGTGAAATAAAAAGTCACAGTAATCATTTTTATTTTTATTTATTTATTTATTTCCATGGTGGAAATAAGCTTCTATACAAAACAAAAATCCTTAATTGATCTATTCACAATGGAAATCATTGTGATGCCAAGTACAGTGAATAGATTTTCTTAGATTCACAGAAAATCACTGAAATAACTGATTGCCTGAAGCATGCCTGGTGTCATCATAAAGAAGAATGAATGAGTGTGCAGTGTATGCTAAAACTCCAGAATCTGTGGATTTGAAGTGCACTGTTGGAGCACTGTGTAATGGCGATAATGACAGACGTGTGTTTGATGATCAGAGTTTATACTGAACACAAGAACAGAGAGCCCAACAGCCTCTGCTGATTGAGGAAATGGACAGCAAATATGTGCATTGTCGAGCAGTCTCTGATTAGGCTCCTCAGTGGCAATGCACTAAATTTAGCGGGCACCCGGAGGTATGCTGAATGCTTTCATCAAAGCACCCAGAGAGAAAGAGGAGAAATCACTTGTTTTTGCTGTAAAATGTGAACATGTGTAGTAGTGTGTCTCAAAGAGCTGTTTCAACTTCAGCTGACTTTTTAAAATGACGTTTATTGGGGTAACCTAATGAAGAAGTCAGGCTGATTTTAGTGAATATTTCATAATAAATAAAACCAGTTCATTTAGATGTTGAAAGCACATTTTCAGAATTTATGTTATCTAACAAAGCATTTTTATAGCAGTGAACAATGACTTGTTTTCGTTATTTATTTTTTGCTTTTTTGTCATTTTTTAAGTCACATCTAATTACTGTTGTTTTGTTTTTTGTTCATGTGCTATTTTAATTAAATTATTTATAGTGAGGTTCATCTAAAACAGCTCTAAAAATTATCAAATTTAATATTCAGATTTATATTTTAAAAAATCCAGTCAGAACCATGAAGTTTACAATCCTGTTAAAGCGCACAACAGCATGAAGCCTTGGTGACCCTGTGGTTATGGCTTGATATGTTGCAAGTGGCAGTTGGAGCCTGACATGTAATGTCTATCACTAATCTAATATAAGGACAATTTGTCTAAGTAATATTTAACATCTGCTTTCTTCCCAGCAAAGTATTATTGCTAATATTGGTTTTCCTCTCTTTAATACTTTTGAATATTTTATACTCTAATTTACAGTTTTATGTTTTACAGTTAACATTTAATGGGGATTTGTAGAATTTGCACTTCATCACTTCATTTGCACAAGATAAATAATCTCTCCACGTCATAAAACAGCCCCTCATGTCATAATGCCCAGAGGGGTGATGCAGTGAGGTCTGCTAAATTATTCACTTACTTTGGCAGTGATTCTAATATCAGTAGAAAGACTGCAGACTCTGTTTCTTGAATAGACACCGCTGGCTTCATTTAGATTTGTGAAATAAATTAACTAATTTAATCTTTTTTTTTTCTTATCAGTGTGAGCACATGTATTATACTCTTTGGATAACCTAATGAAACAACTGCATGCCTTTATAAGAGTTACTGAAAGTGTTTTATATTCCTCATTTGGAAACAGTTGGAAACTACAAAGTAAAAAAAAAATATCAGTTGCTCACAAAGACCCAATAGAATGTTGTGGAAAATGAAGTAACTATGTATATGTATGTATGTATTTACTTATTTTACTATCAATGCTATAAATATTTTATAAAACTATAAAATGCATGTTTTATTTTACTTTTACTTTGTCTCTTTTAATATAATTGTAAATCTACAACTTTTATAATTTTAATTTACATTTGTTCAGAATTGGGCTCTGTGTTTCCCCACTGGTCATGAATGTGACCACTGATGTGTTTGCATGTATTTATTCTATTGAATGAATTATATGAGATGGGACATAGTCAAACCTAAATATGTGTCACAAATATGGCATGTTATATAAAGCATGACCGAGATTGTAATTTAAAAGTTCTGGTCATGTGACTATCTACAGCAGCCATGTAAAAATGTTTACATGAAACTAATACACCAACAACTCTTCATAGACCCTTCATTCAAATATAAATGTTGTTCACATGTGTCTAATTAAATAGCTAGACTACATCAGGTTTCCACATACAGACGTACTTCGTTATCCTTGTGTTGTAGCATCTCTGTTGGGCTGACCGGGAGCAGAGGCGTCAAAAACGTAATAAACCGTATAAGATTACACTCTCAAAAATAAAGGTGCTTCAAAAGGTTCTTCAAGCGATGCCGTAGAAGAACCATTTTTGGTTCCACAAAGAACCATTCAGTCAAAGGTTCTTTAAAGAACCTTTGACTGAATGGTTCTTTGTGGAACCAAAAATGGTTCTTCTACGGCATCGCTTGAAGAACCTTTTGAAGCACCTTTATTTTTAAGAGTGTATAATCCCATCTGAATTACCCCTGCAGTGACAAATCAAGCTGTAGCGATGCTGGCAGAAATTAATTTACAATTTTCCAAGATATAACAAGCATTGTCCTTTCCCTTACACCCCATACAGTGACTGTATTATGGCAATACTCTGGTAATTTGATATATAAATGCATGCTGAATGATTAATCTTACTCTCAAAGGTAAGTATTGCAATGATACATGACAAAAACACGGCATTACTATGGTTTGCCATTTATGTCCAGTATGCGAAATATTCAGTGACTTCCGAAATTTGAGGACATTTCTTTCAGTAACCTGATTTTCTGGAAGCAATCTCTTTTGTCTTGCGCAACCGAATAGTATTTGGCGTTCCTAAAGCGCAAACGTCGAGTATCTAGACTTTTTAAACAACACTTTTTTTGATATACTTGCGATGCATACATATCATAAAGTGATAACTGATATAGCCTATTTTTTTTTTTTAATGAACCGTACGGAAGGCGCAGAGTAAGCTACCTCCTCTCATTTTGGTTACCTCCTCAGGCAAACGCTTCTATTCAAGAGCTCGCTTCTATCTAGTGCGCTTTCACTAAAACTTGCTTTTATGTTTTCTGAAATTTTTTATATAGCTACTTTCAGCTCCCCCAACATCTTCCTGATTTTACTTCAAGCTGGAGGGTGCTGCAACCTCTCCATGATGTCAAAACATGGTCATGACAAGCTTTGGTACCTCAGAGTGAAGGAGAACGAGTGTCTTGAACGAACGAGAGCGAAACAGCTTTCTGGTGCTGAATGTGTGTCGGGAGACTCTCACCTTTGGGTCGCGCCGGTTCTGTCTTGGGCAGCAGAAGCGCGTCTCCGCAGGTGCCGTTGGGAATCTCCAGACTCCCGTTTAAGGTCCCGTTCAGCACCGAGCTGTTCTGAAGCTGAAGGCATGCCCAAATCCCAAATGTATCATTTAGCGTTTGTAAATCCATTTCGGACCTAACCACAACTGTGTTATATTAGCAGTTCCTCGCAGTCATCCGTCAACAGTAAGTGTCTAAGGAGAGCGCAAACAGTAAGTGGCTTAGAGAGCAGACATTTAAAGAGGATACATTGAGAATCGATAAAAAGGTAAGTAGGTAGAAATAAGATTAGCTTATGCTGAAATAAAACGTTTGAGTCGTTGCTGCTCAGCAGTGTGTTGCAGGCGCAGTTGCACTGTATGATAATGTGATGAAACGCGGAGCGCGGAGAACCTCTTCTCGCGCGTGGACTGAGCTGAGGGTTTATTGATGAGCTCTGAAACAGCAGGGGTGGGAGTTTGCAGGTGAGTTGGTGGGATTCAGGGATTTAAGCATCCTGGAGAGGAGGAGACATTGAAAGGTCTTTGTGGAGTACGTGCACATGAAGTTTTAGGGAAAGTTATGAATGATTAGGCAGGTGGAGTGAAGCATCTGCGCCCTCTTGTGGAAGCAGAACTGTTTGTATAATTCAAAGTGGATTTGGTAAAACCCTTGAACATTTTGAAAAGTGATTAAGTACATTTTTGCTAGGACTTTAAACATTATAACAAACATAATGCATTTTAGTGTTAATAAATTGCATGCCATTATATCTTAAATGAATACATATCCATAGTACAGACAAGGTGTAGTTGTCACAAACTTCAGTGAACATTTTTCATGGCAGGTTTATTGATTATACATTTCTATGGCACATATTGACTACAAAAAAAGAGTTTGATGATCATTTGATTCAATAATATGATTATAACATATTTTTGTATGATAATATATATCTTCATTTGCTTGTCTATAAAAATGGCCTTGTATGCATTTTAGTGTTAATAAATTGCATGCCATTATATCTTAAATGAATACATATCCATAGTACAGACAAGGTGTAGTTGTCACAAACTTCAGTGAACATTTTTCATGGCAGGTTTATTGATTATACATTTCTATGGCACATATTGACTACAAAAAAGAGTTTGATGATCATTTGATTCAATAATATGATTATAACATATTTTTGTATGATAATATATATCTTCATTTGCTTGTCTATAAAAATGGCCTTAGAGATTTTGATCTGTTTGGTAAAGTATATTTAGCTTACAGCTTAAATAGTTGATGAGCAGTTTAAGCACAGGCTTCAGCTCTAAATGAAGTGCAACACAAACAAATTTGTGAATATACACACAGTCATGGTCCAAACTGGTCTCCTCATTTGACTCTATCACAGGATTTGGGATTTAGATTGAATGAGTTTGCTAATACTCGGATCATTTGAGTGGCCTGAAAACACCAATTACATTAAGAGGGTATGCTTTACCAGAAGACTGACCTGTGAATCAATGCCATGATCCTAGTTATTTGCACAGGCATCTGTTCTTTATTGGAATAGAGAGAGAGAGTAATAAACATTGTGGCACCCGCTTCTCTTTTTTATTGTTATTGTCTTGTGATCATTAAGGAAAATGGCATTGCATCAAACCTTAATGGACGTTTTTAGCTTGACTGAATTTAATCTGTATTAAAAAAAATGCCAGATGGTTGCCTGGTACATGTGCTGATGTAGGAGCCAGTGACATCACTGATGAGCTCACCACTGTTGGCTCGAGGGGTTTTCATCAGGTGTGGACTCATGAGATTGTGACAGGCCTGCGGGAACAAATTGGAATTTTAACCCCAATTGTCATCCAGTCTGTAGCCGATGAGGCATGTTGCAGGTGTGGATGTGCAAATGTGTGTTTGGATGAGGCATAATTACCTGCATGATGGACATTTGCCCCATTACCTGACTCCTTTTTTTTTTTTAGTTTTGTTTTTCGGGTGATTTGGACCGGCCGCCCCATGGTGCAAAATGTGTCCCAAAATTCTGAGCTTGCGCACACACTTATGTAAATTAGGGCTGTCAAATTTAATGCCTGCAATTAATTTTCACAGTATTTGCTTAGATATTATAACGGTTTCGTTCTGCTATCTTCAACCAAATGTGCAAATGCTTGATGGGCAGAGCATTTCATTTATTTTTTTTTACAGGGATTTGGACCATCCCAGAGACGGGCGTGATTTCCTATGCCACCTATTTCAGTGATATTTGCCAGGTATTAAGGGTGTTTTATGTGGGTATTCCAAAAAACTTCATCACTTCATCAATATATCTATATCCACACACACACACACACACACACACACACACACACACACACACATATATATATTCATTTATATAGATAGATTTTTTTTTTATTAAGTTACTTATGCTCACTAAGCCTGCATTTATTTGATTTAAATTACAGAACAAAACAGTAATATTGTGAAATATTTTTACAACTTCAAATAATTGTTTTCAGTTTTTCAATAATTATTTTGATTTATTCCTGTGAGGCAAAGCTGAATTTTCAGTATCATTACTCTAGTCTTTAGTGTCACATTATCCTTCAGAAATCATTCTAATATACTGATTTGATGCTCACTTATTATCATTTATATTATATTGATGCTCAGTTGGTTCTTATTATTATAAATGTTGAAAACAGTTGTCGCCTGAATTGGATTATGTGATGAAGCTCAAAAGAACAGCATTTATTTGAAATAGAAATACTTTGACTTTTTTACTGTCACTTCTGATAGATGTTCTGTATTTTTACTGAATAAAAGTGTTAATTCCTTGCTTTTTTGTCAACTTTTGAATAGTAGTGCATCATGGTTACCACAATAAAAGCATAAAAAATGTCAACATTGATGATAATAATAATAATAATAATAATAATAATAAATGTTTCTTGAGCACCAAATCAGTATATTAGAATGATTTCCAAAGGCTCATGTAACACTGAAGACTAGAGTAAAGTTGCTGAAAATTCAGATTTGCCATCACAGCAATAAATGACATTAAATATTTGAAACATGAAAACAGTTATTTTAAATTGTAATAATATTTTGACAATATTACTATTTTTACTGTATTTTGATCAAATACATGCAGCTTTAGTGAGCATAAGAGACTTATTGTTTTTTTTTTATTATGTATTTTTTATTTTATGTATGGTAATTTATATTTAAATAAAAAAATTGAAATTAAAAATTAATTAAATTAAAAATCTCTCACAGACAAAAATTGAGGAGGTTTTAATGCTTTTAGTGTGTTGTGTTGTGTGGTCTGGTTGCTTTGCTTGGATTTTGATATTGTGGACTAGATGACATTAAAATCTAGAGCCATCCATCTGTCACAAGTGGCATAGTGCAGTGCTTAAAATGAACACACACTTACACAGTAAACCAAGTAAATAGAGTGAATAAGAAATATCCTTGCAGACTTCAGATTTACAAATGAAGATGTCTTATTAAAAAAAAATGATATTTTTGTATAAATTTCTTTAGGGTAGAATATGGTCACTCGTTGCAACAGAGAATAAACCTCCAGCCACGGGACATGGTTAAATAACTCACCTTTTAGATCAACCTTTGGCCTGTCAAAGTCCTTCACACACACTTACACAGCACTAAATAACACCTGAGCAGAAGCAGGCAGCCACCTCCTTTAGACCGGGACACTGAGGAGACTGCAGCTGGTGAGTGACACACACTTCTTTTCACAACATAGATGTGCATTTAGAAAATGCATGTGCTTTAACCTCTTAAGACCAGAGAAAATATTTTTAGGGAAAAAATAGTTTTTTTTATATGTCTTTACATTGGTTTAGAGCATTATTTTTTTATTATTATTATTTTTTTTAATGATATTTCATTCATAAGTTATGCTATGTCCTCGGTAGAGGACATCGGGACTCAATTTAAAATAAAAAAATAAAAAGACATGAATGAACATGCATAGGCAAAAACAACAGATTTTTTTAAATCACCAATACATTTTTAGTTTTCAAGATTTTTTTTTACCAAACTTTGTATAAAGATGATTCTCAACTATGTTATAACAATGATTTGAAATACCATTTTTCTTTCTGCAAAATGTGTATAAAATGGCCAAAAAGGGGTTTTCTCATTATATACAATGTATAAACTAAATCTAATTTGCATATTAATGTGTTTTTGGGGCAACATGTAATGAAAAAAGAAGTGTAATAATGGGAGTAATATTTGACAAAATTTTCATAGTAATACATAATATTTAATAGAATATTGAAACATAATTTATTTCCCTATTCATTTGTTATGTCTCCCAAAATACTAATAAACATGCTTTTAGTCCCAGTGTCCTCATATGAGGACATGAAATCAACATCCTGTTTTGTAACAGAAAGTCATATTTTGATTTGAAACCCCATAACATTTTCCTGAGATGTTGATTTATGACACACAGTTTAAAAATTAGACAGATTTCAGTGATAATTACAAAATATTATCATATTTCCATAAGAGTCTCACTAAATTAATATCAGACATTTTTGAAGACCAAGGAGAGGGAGTGGTCATAGTGAAACATCCAAACATTTAGTATCTCTGAAAAGCCCTGAAGGTGCTCTGTACAGGACATCCAGCCTTAAAACTGTGGCATGTATAGTCTCAGAGAAATACACCAAAATATACTGTCCTCATATGAGGTCACAGGGTCTCAGGAGGTTAAGTGAAATGTTTGCTTTCAAATTATTTGTACAGATGAGAAACGAGCAAGTGGCATTAATTATTAAACACCAGCAAGGAGGTGGTTTTACGCATAATGTGATGATGTGAAAGCATCAGCAGCTCATAGAGCAGTTCATGGAGCACTCAAGTGTGAGAAATGTACTTCAGCTCTCAACTGATGTGTGAGGTATTGTGTAATTGATATGGAATTTGTTGTGCTTGAACCTACGGCTAGATGCTTGTGCTTTTTCTCCTGATAAAACATTTATCAAAATGAACCAAGGCTATAGGCAATCTTTCTAAAGCCTTAAAAGCCTTGAAGACGGTTCCTCCCATTAAAGATTTCATGAACGGCATTCGTAATTACTGAGACAAGCTGCAAGGTACACTTTAGAAAAAAAAAAAAAAACTCCATCAAACACACACTGTCACGAATTCGGTTCATGGACTTCCGTTTATTCACCACCAGATGTCGCACTTTCCATTTCATTGACTCTCGCACTACACAAACTGTTGCATAGCACCCCGGACTACATTTCCCATCATTCTTTGCACAATTTGCACACTGCCCTGATTGCACTCATTGCACACAGCTGTTTCTAATTACCTCATTCACTATATAACACCCACTCTAACCACATTTCTCTGCTGAGTATTGTTTAGCCTGTACCCCTTTCCGAGTCTCCGTGTTTTCCTTGTTTTGCCTTGCCTTGCCTTGCCTGTTTTTGCGGTTTTTGATCTTTGCCTGTTTTCCTGGTTTTTTCCCTCTCGTCTCGCCCCTGTGATTCTGTCTGCCGATCGGTGACCTACGCTAGCCCTAGGACTATTCTTGTGTTTTGCCCGCCATATACCTGTTTGCCATTGTTTGACCCTGCCTGTTTTTCCACGTCTCTCTATTAAAAGCTTGCAAATGGATCCACACGTCTCACGTCTCGTCAGCCCCGTTACACACACCACTTTGTTAACAATTGTGGAGTCAGAACACTCACTATTATTTATGTATTTATGTATTTGTTTGTTTGTCATCTGTAATTACAGAGACAAGGTACAAGCGTTTTAAACACATTCGCGTTTTGACACATTCAGGCACTTTGTTAACAATTAAAAATTGTGGAATTAGAGAGTTCTCTCTCACTGTTTGTTTTGTTTGTTTCTTTGTTTATGTATGTATGTATTATTTATTTGTTTGTTTGTTTAATTGATCTGCTTCTATTTAAATTGAACATGAAATCACAATGTACTATATTTGTTCATGAACATGCTAGGTGTCATTGGGCATGATTAATTAGAGCATACAATTTAAAAATGTTTAATGCAATTTATACATCAATTGAATACAATATTCTATGCTCTAATAATTTAATTCAATTTAAGTATTTTAACAAATTACATTTAGTAACTATTTTAATTTTAATTTATATTTAATTAAGAATATATACTTGCTTTGCCTCTGAAATGTTTTTATCTATTTCTATTTTATGAAATGTTTTTGGACACCCTGTTTTGCACAGAATTTTAAGTAAATTACTTTACAAATGTCATTTTACATCGAATTTAAACCTTCTGTGATTTAGTTCAGCAGATGCAGCCTACCACAGGGCAGAGATTATTGGCCTTTGATAATTCTACATTACCCCAGTTATCACTCCTTCTCAAGAATCTCTGTGACTAATCTGCACCAGTCTGCTGCCTTTGATTACTAACACCTGTGATTTAACAAACAATATTTTGTCATTATAACACTGCTATATATTGTGAGAAATGAAGGTCTCCACACACTTCATTGCCACATTGCTGGATTGTAATTATCCATTTTATCACCAGATGACTGGTATATAATGAATTGTGTGCATCTATGATAAGGTAACATCAGATGTACCAAGAAGAGCATATTATCACATCAGATGACCTCAGCATGAAAGCAATGCTGATCGATGGATCTCTCCTGACAGGAAAAATGGCTGTGCCAAAACCACGTATCATTACTCTGGCTAAGCGAGAGGGACAAGGCTATGGCTTCTACCTTCGAGTGGAGCACAGCGAAGAGGGTCACCTTATCAGAGCCCTGGAGATGGGCGGTGTGGCTGAACTGGCCGGTCTGAAGGACGGAGACCGCATAATCAGAGTCAATGGAAAATTTGTGGACAGTTTGGAGCACAGTCAGGTTTGATTGTGACTTTTTTTCAATTGAATTTATTTCAATAGTTTGGTGGTAAATCTCACACTTGTCTTTTTCTCGGGTCAGGTTGCAGATTTGGTGAGAAAGAGTGGGATGAGCGTCACATTGCATGTCCTTGGAGAAGAGGCATATAAGACGGCCAAAGCCAACGGTGTGAATCTTGCTAACTCTCAGTCTCAGTCAGGTCAGAGCCAGCCCACCATGAATGGAGTGTCTGCACCAGCTGCAAAAGCCAAACTTTGTTATCTGCCAAAAACCAGCAGCGGATTTGGTTTCTCCTTAAAGTCCATCAAAGGTAAGCAAAAAAACTCCCATAGCCAGATCCCATTTTATGTACCATTTATCTGAAAATACAAATTCAGATAAATGGTGAGAATGACAGAAATATTAAATCTTTGTAGACTTTGTGATTTGAATTGATTACATTCTTAAAATTAAACACTTGAAAATAAAGGTTCCAAAAGAGGGTTTTTGCAGCGATGCCATAGAAGAACCATTTTCGGTTCCAAAAAGAACCATCTTAAAACAACTTTTTTTGAAGAAGAATATAAGAAGAGTTTAATAATCTGAAGAACATTTTTCCATTATAAAAAAAAAACCTTCTGTGCAGTGGAAAGGTTCCATGGATGTTAAACCCTCTTAATGGTGCATGCCAAACTTTGTTAATTCCCGTCATTAGCTCATCCTCATAAGTCCTCATGGTCAGCTTGTTAGATTAGAGCTTGCCAGCTCAAAAAAAGTGTTTTCCATTCCAGTCAAGTCAGTGAATGGTCATCTGAGCCTGAGAGAGTTAAACTTTAACTCATTTTCTTAGACCTGTTTTGAATTAGTCTGCCAATGTTGATCATTGTCAGAAATATTTTGTCTGACATGTGAGATGAAGTACTAACAGTAACTACTTGATCTAACCCTGTTTTCTCTCAGGTACTCAAGGCATATTCATGACAGACGTGGTCTCTGGAGGAACAGCTGATCAGGCCGGTGTGAAGCTGAGTGATCGTATAGTGGAGATAAACAGTGAAAATGTGGAGAATCTCTCACATGATCAGACTGTGCAAAAGGTAAGTTAAAATTATGCCTTTATTCTAACTGCAAACATTTTTAACATCACCGCTTTATCACCAATTTGATAGTAGATTTACCATTTTAGAAAAGCTTTAAAGGGATAGTCCACCCAAAAATTAAAATCCTGTCATCATTCACTCATTCACATGTTGTTCCAAACCTGTATTACTTACTTTATTTCATGGAACACAAAATAAGATATTTTGAAGAATGTTGGTTAATCAAACAGTTCCTGGTTCCACTGACTTCTGTTATGCTTTTTTTGTCCATGCAGTGGAAGTCAATGGGACCCAGAATGTTTTGGTTACCAACATTCTTCAAAATATCTTCTTTTCTTTGCAACCTGAATGGATGCTGCTGAAGACCTTGACTCTACTGTTTTACCCTACATTGCCCCAAATATCAGCGTTTTGAAAATATTAGAATAATGTACTCCTATTATTATTGTAGGTGAAAGCAGCCGGGGACAAACTGATGCTTCTGTTGGTGGATGAGGACACTGACAAATTCTTCAAGAGCAAAGGCATTCGACCAAGTATGGCTAATGCCACAGTCAGGCACCTCCCACATAAGCCACGCATTGCAGACATGACCAAGAGAGCAGATGGTTATTGCTTTGTCCTGAAGGAAGATACTAGACGTGCAGGTAAGTGCTTGCCATGTGTCAGGGTGAGGAAGTCAACATGAAATTTAGCCTATTACACATTGTATTATCAAAATGATTTAAGGCCCTGTCAAATTTAGCCTAATTTCAGTCTAAATTAAATCTGCTTCAGTTGTTCAAAAGACAGTTTAAAATAGAATATTGGTGAGGCTTTTATTTTGGATATACAAAACCTTTCCAAAAGCACCTTGTTCCTTTCTGGGTATTATGTTCTTGTCAGATTTGTTTTGGTGGCTTATCTTTTGGTTCCTGCTGAGGGAAATGTTTTAGCAGTGCATCTGTATCTGACCAGCCAAGAAATGTAAAAGAGTTGCAGATAATGAATTTTAAATAGGTCCCAAGCTATTTATTCATTATGTTGTAAGTTTTAAGAATTTCATCCTTTATTTAATGTCATCCAAAATGACTTACAGTACACTAATTGCATAGACGCCTCTCTAGAGCAACCTGAGGTCAAGTGCACTGCTCCCAGACATGAACTCAGGGGAAATACAGCGGGACTGTAGTTTCCTGGGTCCTGGAAATTTGGTGTTAGCGGCCCAGGTTCCCAGGTTTTACCATTGCATTACTTTCAGTAGTTCTGTTTATTTTTCTTTCTAGCATGGTGGCGCATAATGCACTTACTGAAGTTAATTGCAGTGCAAGGGCAATGTGTTCATGGTGTATAACTGAATTTTGGAATTTTTCATAGGAATTTTGATGACACTGTACAGTGATATGCAAAGGTTTTCTACTAAAATGTCTCTAAGATGCTGTAAAAAAGGATTAGCATTTTAATATGATTAAATATCACAAGATGTTCTTATGAACAGGAAATGATGTAGGTTGCAAAAGAGGGTATTTTAACAATATCATTAAAAACTTGTTTAACTAGCACTGACTTTTCATAAAAAAATATTTTATGAATACTTTTCATTACAAAAGTAAAATATCACATTAATAATTAAATTGGTTAAATTAATATTCTTAATTACAATCAATAAATAAATTCCAATACTATTAACATACTTAATGAAAAGATCAAATTGGGCAGCCATATGCACTCTTTTTAAAAGACATGTCCAGGCGAGGATTTCTAAATTGCCCAGAATGTCAGGGTTTTGGTTTTGTTTTTCTATTGGCGTGCTCTTTACTGTCCTTATGCAGTATATGCATGCATATTTGAATTACCTTGTATGTTCTCTGTAGATCCCACCTTCATGCATGCCACACTTGGTCGATTATGTGTGTATATACATTTTAGGCAATTTAGAAATCCAGGACATGTGGTCA